>NC_142939.1:4297317-4324817 GCF_046866305.1 Octopus bimaculoides | reverse complement strand
TCGACAGACGTATGCGACAGTACGCGAAGGTATGTGATATCTTATATTAGATTGAAATAGGTTTTATTTAGCAGGACTTTCTAATTTTTTTATTAATTCATTTTATTTCTCATTTTCTATTATAAAAATGTTTATTTTGCTTTTTATCTGAGCATGGCGCCACTTCAGCTGCAGGCGCCTGGGCGTCAGGTACGTGTGATTACATAGTATATACGTATGTATGTATTTATGTGCGTATGTATACACACACTTGAACATACACATGAACATATGTGTGTGTGTGTGTGTGTGTGTGTGTGTGTGTGTGTGTGTGTGTGTGTGTGTGTGTGTGTGTGTGTGTGTGTGTGTGTAAATATAAACGTATACATTTCTGTATCCATTCATATGCGTGTATATATAATTAGATAGATACAAGCGTTCAAAGAAAAATGCGAAATAAACGAAAGGAAGATAGTTTTTTTAGAAAAACACGAATAAAAATATGTAAAAATAATGATACCAGTAAATGTACAGTTCAAGCTAAAATGTAATTAAAGCAAATCACAGTAAGAAAAAGAAAGTGGAATATTCTGTTTGGAGAATATCAAGATGAAGAAGAAGAAAAAAAAAAGAAATAGATGTTGAATTGGAAGGCAAAAACATGTTTTTAATGAAAGATATATATAGGATATACAAAGCTGATAAAAGAAAATTAATATCTAGATAGATTTTATCTAGATTTTCTTTTTGACATTATTTCTAGAAATTAACGATAGAAGGGAAAATTATAAGAATACATATATGTGTGTGCGAGTGTACGTTTCTTAGTGTTTCTGTGTGTGCGTATGAACAGATTCCTATATTTACGCTTATATATATATATATATATATATATATATATACATACATATATATGTATATATATACACGCACGCACACACGGACGCGCACGCAAACGCACACACACACACACACACATATACCTAGATACATATGTGTGTGTGTGTGTGTGTGTATGCATGCATGTATATATGCATGTATGTATGGTTCACAGTAACGTATCTAATTTTCTAAATATATGTGTGCGTATGTTGTTAGGTGTGCAGAAATATGAGATACATACAAAGCACGCGTAAATTTATTCATACATGCACATATGTGTGTGTATGTGCGCGCACGCGTATGTATATATATATATATATATAGAGAGAGAGAGAGAGAGAGACAGACAGACAGACAGACAGACAGACAGACAGACAGACAGACAGACAGACAGACAGACAGAGATAGATAGATAGATAGATAGATAGATAGATAGATAGATAGACAGACAGGTAAATGTGCGTATATGATTATGTGTGTTCGCATGTTTGTGCATACATATGACTATGTGCATATATTCTCAGACAATTAGTTTGGCTTCTGTCAAGTGATACCCTGGCTTCTAGTTTCCATTGTCTGGTGCGTGGTAATAATTTCCTGTTCATAAGCAATTTAGGAAAGCAATGTCATCTAAGAGAAAGAATTATATTTTTTCCCAGGAATAAAGAATTTTAGACATGTCTATTGAACATAATTAGTATCTCTGGTTTCATTGTTTTAAGACTTGATTGGCAACATAAAGTGTCGATAAAAAATGTAACAATCAAAGATGAGACAGTAACAGTATCAGAACAGATGCTGAGCAGGTTTATTCCCGCTCTCCGCCTTCTGAGATGCAATAATTCGAAGTTTCATTCGAATTGTCGTTCAGTTTAATACCACTACTACTTGGTGCCGTTCGTAGAGTACATTCTATTTGAAGTACTCAGACAAGATCTCCGTTTTAAGAAGACAGTCTGCTATCAATAGTAGGTAAGTGCATGATCAACGAATATTTTAATCGGCAACCTTGCGACACATAAAGACTTACTTCCATATAAGAACAATTGATTCCAGCCAAATAATACGTAGCTTTTAAAACTTGAAGAAATGTTCTCGGCCGTTATGCATGTTCTATAACATTAATTATAAGTCGAAGTACGTACGTGTTAATGAAGTAATACTTCCCCACTTAATTAAGTTTAATAGAATTTAGTATTTGAGTTCCCCGAAACTGTAATTTTATTTTGTATTACTTTATGTTGTTATTAGTGACGAGTAGTCAGTGTGTTTTTAAAGTACCTCTAGATTTGTTGTCAGACGTAATATTACAAATTACATGCTATAATTTTGAATTGGAATTAGTTTCGTTCACGGGCCATTTACTGTTTTTTTTTTATCATTAAATATCAAAAATCAATATTTTAAATAGCATAAAAATAAACCTCTTCTGTAAATGGTTCGTACTAAAAGAAGATACAAGAGTTGCCGACAAAAGAACTTTTTCGTTAAGAAAAAAGAAATGAATTAAAATTACATTATTCTTTATAATTGTAAATGGAAAGGGTTCGTTTAGTATTTGTAACAATTCGATTGCAATCTATAAAAATTACAATCTATAAAAATTACAATCATGAACGCCATTATTTCATGAAGCCTGAGGAAAACAAAAAGAAACTGAAAGGGTCTCTGCTTTTAGACAAGATACAATCTTTCGAAGAATCTTTATGCAAACATTAATCTACTTCCAAAAGACATTAATGAAAATACTTGCAAAATGGAAGTAATGTTATGAATTGTGTGAACTAATTGCAAAGAACTACAAAACGAAAGTGTGTCAATGAGTTGATAGACGTTGTATGCACGAACTATAAGAGCGTAAAATGTTCGAGTGTTAGAGAATATTGGTATGAGTATATCGATAACAGATTTAAAGACATAGAATAAGCAGCAGTACAAAGAGAAAACACTGAGTAAATAAATAATCAATTATATGAAATACATGAAATCTTTACACACATCAACCTTCATTATTGCTTTCAAACTTTGGCACAAGGCCAGCAAATTTGGGAGAAGGGTAAGTCGATTACATTAACTCTAGGGTTCAGCTGATATAATAGAGGCACAGAGATAGTTGTCGTACCATTCAATTCAATGAACTAAAATTCGGAAGGGAATGGGTTAGACTATGTGCATCAACTTACTATTAAAGCAACTAGTAATTTTACCTTGTACTTATTCGTAGTGCAATTCGATTTTAACAGTTATTTTTCCGAAGCTATAATGGAATGACAAAGGAGCAAATGCTCCCACACTGCTATAGAAAAGCATCTTCACTCGATGGGAAAGGGTTAGAAGTGACAACAATAAAAATCAGCGAGCCACAATCTACGCTGGTTTGCTTGCTCGTCACTGCTCAACTCATGGACACAACCAACGATTTCTTTACTGTGTATTGAAGCAGATATTGTTGTATTTGGGGATCGTCATGTTGCCAGTTTAGCCAATGATAACACATGCACTATATATTTAGTGTTCACTTGCTTCAGCTTTATTTCATATTAATTGTATTTCGACCATAGTTCTTTCGTCACACTTCCGTGACCTCATCAGTGGTCCTTGCTAACGATCGTTAGGAAGGAAAAACACAAAAAAGAAAGAAGAAAGCAAAGGATTACTGATGAGGTCACCAAATATAGTAGCAGAAGCCCGAACAACAATGAGCTTGTCCCACGGGGAACATTTCCGGTTACTTTTAGGTACCTCCTCATACTTCAGATATAAAAGCTCATAAATACACGCCCATATACTGTTTAGTTAATTTCATTTGAGGGTGGTAGTCCGAGGGTATACACTTATAAATGAGATGGGATGAAAAGGAGAATTAAACATTTCAAAATAAGAATGAAACTACGAAATGTTAAATGCTTCCTTCTTTAGAAGTATGATTTAAAAAAACCACCATTCATAAGCGTCGCATCAATGTCTTTGTCTTTTAAATAACACTTGATCTTTTTTTTTTATCCACTTCTTCATTTTTAAGATACATTACAGTGTATTTTAACCTCAGTAGACGTGGATATATGGTGAACATTATAGTTTGTTGAGGAGAAATGAAATATATGATATTCATATCTTGCTGCTAACGTATACGAAATTATATTATTCCAACCTGGACGTGAAACCGAGTTACTTTTCACATATGGATTTACTCTCTTCTTTTCAGATGTAACCACTTTCATATGTATTGCAATAGTCGCCGAAAAATTGAGCTGGTGGTCGACGTCAAATGAACAGTGTTCACAAATTTATTTATTTTCTTGGTGTTTCATTTAGCTTTAACAGATTTATTCCTTCTACATCTCTATAAGCAGACATTTACAGTTTGACAAATGTGAAAAAAAATAACGATATTTCTAATCTATTATATAAATAACTATTGGAACTGTCAGTCTAGAGTGGAAATGCTATGAGACAAATGCAAAAAATAAACGAAACCACTCCAGCGTGTGTCGAATGATTTATAGAAAGTATAAATCTTATAAATTGGAACAAATTCAACAGATTCAAACGCTAAAGTGTACTCACAAAAGAAGTATATATATAGACATGTAGTGTTTTATATATATATATTGATGAATTTTCCAATATAGGCACAAGGTCTGTTATCGAAAGGGAGGGCGTTGGTCAATAGTTTCTGCATTAGTACTTGTTTACTACGTTAGTTTATTGACGATGAAAGGCACATTTGACTCCATGCAAAATTTGAACTCGGAAAGTACATAGCCATAAGACATGCAAGTACGAATTTTTCCGACTTTTATGTAATAATCTTTTCTATGATAGATACAAGGCCTGATACGTTTGGTAAGCTAACTAGTCGATTTCATTGACAATGAGAGGTTGGTGCTTATTTTATCGACGTCGCTAGAATTTGAGCTCAGAACACAGAGATCAAAGGAATGCCGATATGTGTTTTCTCCAGCATGCTAACAATTCGGCCAACTCGCTTTTTTTTCTTTTTCTCATCTATTTAGTAAAACTTTCTACAATAGGAACTAGGTCTGAAACTTTGGGATAGATGACAGGCACTTATATCAACCCCAGTGCATGACTGGTATTTATTTTATCGATCACGGAGGGATGAGAGGCTAACCACGACGGAATTTCAACGCCGAGCGTAAAGGCGGAGGAAATGCCGTTAAGCATTTTGTTCGGAGGGCTAACGATTCCTCTGCGTTTTATCTGTTTAAGAATGATAGAAATAACGACATCTTCTTGCCTAATGACGTCAGCGTAATCACACAAAATGTACGGCCAGTGTTTGTAAGAGAGCAATATTAATATAGACGCTCAATGTGAATTCGGAATAGAACTACGAAGCAACAAACACCCGTCAGGACAATCAGTACGATGCCGTATCGTATCAATAAGTCACAAACAAGCACGAGTGTGTATCTCTCTCTCTCTCTCTCTCTCTCTCTCTCTCTCTCTCTCTCTCTCTCTCTCTATCTCTCTCTCTCTCTCTCTCTCTCTCTCTCTCTCTCTCTCTCTATCTCTCTCTCTCTCTCTCTATCTCTATCTCTCTGTCTCTCTCTCTCTCTATCTCCCTCCCTCTCTGTCTCTCTATCTCTATCTCTCTCTGTCTCTCTCTCTGTCTCTACTCTCTCACACACATATATACATACGTATAACATATACATACATATATACATATATATATATATGTATGTGTCTAGAAAGAGAGAGATACACACTCACATATATGTGTGTGCGTATGTATATATATATTATATATATATATACATATATGTATATATATATATATATATATATCTATATATATATATAAATATATATATATATATATATATATATATATATATATATATATATATATATATAAATATATATATATATATATATATATATATATATATATATATATATATATATATATATATATATATATATATATATATATATATATATATATATATATATATATATATATATATATATATATATATATATATATATATATATAGTAGGAATAAATATATAAGGTGAGGGATTGTAGGCCATACATAACTTCACTTATGACTTACAGAACGTGTTAAGATACCGGATTGTGTTTATAAATCCTTGTTTCTTTTTCACCAATTTTTTCTAGTCACACTTTTATCATCCATCCAACACAGTAAATATACTGATGAAAGAACGCAGCGCTAAATAATGTGTATTTCTCTTTGTTTTTATTATTGTTTTCCCATTTTCTTGTTAGATATGCAGAGATTATCCAGCAAGAGGTGGAAATGCATGCTAGGTCGATTAATTTTCCCCGTTCGTATCTTTATACCTTCATACATTTCATAGTTTTAACAGACAGATATTTATTGACGTCATACTGTAAAATATTCTTTCGGTTTTTTTTCTTCTTTACATGTGTTACTGGCTTAAACCAGAAAGATTTTTCTTCTTAATAGTTTCCTTGTTCTCCCTTTCTTTGTATAGGTGTGCGTAGCAGTATGTACACACACCCATATTTACACACACACGTACACATGCAAACGCATACGCACACACACACACACACATATATATATATATATATATATATATATATATATATATATATATACACAAACACACACAAATATATATATATATATATATATATATATATATATATATATATATATATATATATATACAGAGAGGGAGAGAGAGAGAAAGGGCTGAGAGAGCATTTGTGTATGTATATATTATGCATATAAACATGTGTATGAATTTGCGTGTATTTGGTCGCTGCTGGCTAATCCTGAGTGTGTGTATGTCTGTGTGAGTATTAACATACATACAGACATATGTATGTATGTACGTATGTGTATAAGTATGTATTCATTTATGCATCAATACATGTATATATGCATCCATATGTGCCCGTATGTGTGTGTGGAACGTTTCATAATGCTTCATAATCTAATCCATTTTGACATTTCTGTACAATCAAATCCCTTCAATCGAAGAATTTCCTGAAAGGTGTTTTCATAATCTTGTCAACACGCTTAAATTTTACCATTTAACAGAAGAGATTCTGCTTAGAAGAATATGTCTAAGATGATTTGGTATCGCTTTCTATAAGTGAAAGGTTCATGAGTTATATTTCGTTTATATATGTATATCCCATATATATATATATATATATATATATATATATATATGTGTGTGTGTGTGTGTGTGTGTGTGTGTGTTCATTTATTCTATATGTTATTTATTCATTCTATTTATCTTCTTCCCCCATATGCATTCCATTAGATGCGTAACTAACTTAGAGAATACACGGAATCAGAATAAGAAAATATTTCATATTAACATTATGTGTTGTAGATCTATGAAGTAGATTCACATTTAAATTCAACGTGACAACCATTGCTTGTATAAATTTACGTTCCTATCAAAATATGCACAAAAGATGCGCGGACACGTATCTAAGAGCTTAGATTCCGAGTCTTATTTACTTTACTTTCCTTATCGCTTTTATTTTAAATGTTTTCTTCTTGATCTTTTATATATGATAATGTTTATTTTAAACATATATTCTATTATTCTTTTATATATGTTCATATTTTTCTAGTAGTATATTCATTGCCAATATAATTCACACAGAATTATCTATGTATCTACCGACGTGTGTATGTGACCGTGTTGTGTGTGTGTGAACAGATGGATGGTTTTATATGCATTATGTATGTATGCATACATACAAACACTGAAGCAACCTTGTCATCTGATTCACAAGTCTATGGTTAAAGCGTAGAAAATAAGTAAATAGAAAATATAACGCAAAATATTTTCTTATATAAAAACAAACATATGTCCGTGTGTTGCTGTTGCTGTGTAATGATATATATTCACCGGCATATGTATATCTATCTATCTTTCTTTCTATCTGTCTTTCCATCTAGCTAACTAGCTTGCTACACGTGTATGCGTGTGTCCGTAGATAGATAGATAGATAGATAGATAGATAGATAGATAGATAGATAGATAGATAGAGAGGATATATACTGCTTCTTCATTGAATTGCTATGGAGTGAAGCAGGATTATATCCTCAAAGGTATGTAGCTCTATGGCGTTACTTAGCTTTTACGTGTATACTCATGCTTCAGACAGCAGCTTGCTGTAATGTAATGAAATGTTCTACTTTCCAAAATGGTGTTACGGCTTCGTGAATTCATTGGTTGAATCCTATCATGTGAGACCTTTGTAAGAGAAGCTTCATGAAATTCTTGTATGAAAAATTAGCAAAAGTAATTAATGAATAAACTAACAATACGCAAGAACAATTGTATTAATTATTGGGAATGGAAATTAGTGGCGAGCTGACAGAGTCGTAAGCATCCCGGACAACATGCTTAGAGGTTTCCCATCCGTCTTTACGTTCCGAGTTCAAATTCTTACGAGGCAGATTTACTTATTCATCCTTAGGGTCGATAAAATAATCATCAGTTCAGGGTCGATGTAATCAATAGCCCCTGTCCCTCAGATTTCAGGCCTTACGAAATGCTAAGCGGCATTTCGTCTGTCTTCGTGTTCTGAGTTCAAATTCCGCCGAGGTCAACTTTGCCTTTCATCCTTTCGGGGTCGATTAAATAAGTATCAGTTACTATCCCCACCTCTCCGACTAACCGGCTCCCAGAAAAGTTCAGGCATTGTACCTATAAGAGAATGGATTATTATTGTTGTTATTCTGAAAGACACTCGGACAGTTTTTAATTACTGGTTGTTCTTTACTTGAAAGCAGACAATAGCAAAACACCAAAGGTTTCAAGTAATGCCTTCTCCTGTGACTCAAAGAGACAATACTCTCCTTAGAATGCGAGTTGCACCCAACAATGCTGTCTTCTGGATCACGTCGAGCCTGACAGCGCTTCCAATATTCTTAATATGTTTTTCAAGGCCCTTGGAAACTGCACCTAATGCTCCAAATGCCACCGGTATCACCTTTACTTTCCTCATGCCTCATAACTTTCCTATCTCGTCCAGAAGTGGCGGGAATATCTCAATTTTTTTCCGTTGTATCTATAGCAGAAAGGATTATTATTATTATTATTATTATTATTATTATTGTTATTATTATTATTATTATTATTATTATTATTATTATTATTATTATTAT
The DNA here is from genome assembly GCF_046866305.1 of Octopus bimaculoides. Taxonomy (NCBI): domain Eukaryota; kingdom Metazoa; phylum Mollusca; class Cephalopoda; order Octopoda; family Octopodidae; genus Octopus; species Octopus bimaculoides. Next base: position 4,315,794 of record NC_142939.1, on the reverse strand, counting down.
TATTATTATTGTTCAGTAGTTTTATTTTTATAACGTGCTTTCACTTCACTACCGAGCGCAGCTCTGTGCGCCTTGGGTATGTGCTGTGGTTTGCTGTGGTGCTCTTATGTTTACTGTATTGAAAGTGTTTTGCGTAGAATGTGTGCAGTACCCAGTAGTGCAATTATTATTATTATTATTATTATTATTATTATTATTATTATTATTATTATTATTATTATTATTATTATCATCATCATCATTATTGTTATTAAATACTTAGCAAAGAAGCATAGTTTTAAGATTTAAGCTCTTTCATTCAAGATACTGATTAGGTCGCATACGAATAGTTTCTGTGTCACACACTGCTAAACTTAGCTGTCATAACCGTAATATGCCCTTCGTTTTTTTTTTTTTCGTTTTTTTAATACATCGTTTTATCGCAAAATTGTTTTCCTATTAGACTATCAAGGACCAAAGATATATATCCAACGGTATACCTCCCTGCAAATATTCCCGGATCTAAACAAATGGGGCTGCTTTTGAAATGTCTGGTCTTCTTCGGTACCCGTCTTTAATATACGTACAACTGCAACTACGTGTGCACTGGAGTGCATCTTATGAGAGAATGATGTAGTTTATCTAGTGAAATAGGGAACTCCGAACGCTAGCATAGACAAACGAACTTTTCAATAGAATCAATTGGGTTGTTTCCCGAACGACGTGGAAGCCAGATCAGAAGTCCATGGCAGCCGAATTAATATAGTTATACTCTATACTCTATGTCATGTTGTGAGGACTTTTGCTCTTTACATTTCAAACCACAAGTATATAAGTGCTCTGTGAGGTTGTGCCTGTGCGTGTGTGTGGGGGGGGGGGGGGGGTTACAGAGTTTTAATCTGAAAATCTTTCCTAGTCTTGCGGCGAGATTATTTCAATATTGTTTAAAATGTCAATATATTATCGCACAACCATCTAAACCCCACACTCGCGCTATCACACTCATGCACGCTTACACAGAAATGCTCATATATTCTCACACACACACATACACGCTTCAACACATCCACACACACACACACACACACACACACACACACACACACACGCTCACACACACAATCATCCATACGCAAACAGACACTGAGAGGAATAAATTCTGACTTTAATCACCATTGAAAGTTTCAAAATCTCTTAATCTCGCTGCATCACTATACAGACAGACACCGCTAGATATATTTTATGGATTATTATGTTCTTTTCTACCCCTGTTATATATAATATTTCCAACATCTACATAGCAAATTTTAGACATATTCAAACACGTTGCAATATCTACTATGTCAATACTTATGATATCTTCGTAGCATTCATGTTTGATAGCTAGACACTACAGTAGACTGCTGTTGGCTGACTATATTATAACTACTAAACAAATACATAACATGTGTAAACACATAACTTACGCTACCGCTCATGTTTTATAGACATACTGATATGTGTGTGCGTGTATGTGTCTGTGTGTGTGTGTGTGTGTGTATGTATGTATGTGTGTATGTATATCTATATGTATATGTGTGTGTGTGAGAGAGTGTGTCTGTTTGAGTATATATGTATTGTGTATGTATAAATATATATATATATATATATATATATATATATATATATATATATATATATCAGTCGTTTTTGCATCTTCATTTTATCATTTGCCGTATAAATTAAGGATAAACCACTTTCTACCCCCGCCCATATATGATACTCAATCGCGAGCTTGCCACGCAATAACTTGCAGTGTATTGGATAGGTACTATCCCTTAGTTCGTTGGTTTCCCAACCTCTAACTCATATATATATATATATATATATATATATATATATATATATATATATATATATATATATATATATATATATATATATATATATATATATATATATATATATATATATATATAATACAAAATGGAACAAGAACGCAAAATATCCGGACAGTTAGGTGATACAAAAATAGGACAACAAAACATCCAGATAAATCATACAAAGAAAACACGGACGGGTTATTCGAAGTTTTCTTTCCTCAGTCGAGTACCATATTATCTTCGCAATTTCGGCTGATTATACTCAAAGTTTCTCCAATGCATATACATGTGTGTGTGTTTATGTGTGTCTATGTGTTTGTATGTATGTATGTATATCAATGTTTCTCTTTATGTTGATTTATGTATAAAAGCTGTTTAGCACTAAACTGAGGATTAGTGAATATATTTTAGTAGCGTACTTATGCCTCTGTGTGTGTGTGAAGAGAGAGAGAGAGACAGAAACAGAGACAAAGAGAGAGGAGGGGGACATTCATATATACATAGATATATACGTACATACGTTCTTAAATGCACATTATGTATAGAGTTGGTGTGACTCACCGTGTTTATCGCTCTCTGTTGAGAGATTCCCGTTCTCATTTAAATCCCATCCCACCGAGGTCATTAAGATTATTTATTAAAAGAAGTAAACTAGTTAGTTTGGAACTCCCATTTCATTTGCTGGGTCAGTCAAAAATATAACAATGCTGCGGGTCAGTAAAATATTAAAAGGTACAACAAGGAATAGAATCACTCCAAAGGAGGATAATATTGCTTTGGGTCACAGAATAATAAAATGCTATTCGCGTGGATTTTATTAGCTGTCAGGTAATAAGGTAGGTACTGAAGATGGCAGGTACCGAATAAGGCAGGTACCGAAAAAGGCAGGTACCGAATAAGGCAGGTACTGAAGATGGCCAAAATCTACAAGGGACGGAAGCCATGTTGCATGTTTGTGAAAAGATTGCTTTCTTCTAAGAACGTAATCAACCTTTTTCTGTCAATGCGTTCCATTGTCTAGATAACATGTGAGCTCAGAGAGATGGGCCTGTAGTTTTTAATATCCTTTATGGACAGGGCATATTATATCCTATTTTAGCATGTCGGGAAATTTACCATATGCAAGGAAACTCAGAAAGAGTATCTCCAGTGGTTTCCTAAGAGCCTTTTTACATGTTTTTAATGGAATAGCCGGGCGTCCATCTAGGCCTGCTGCTGAGAACGATCTCATCTTATCAATCGCCGATATTACACGTTCTTCTGTTATGTTGATGTAATCGATGGTAGCTTATTTTCCAAATAAATTTGTGACATTGAAGAACTCCCCAGGCTTGTTTATTTGCATATTTTCCAGTGGAGAAGTGAAAATAAATCGGAATTATTTATATAGTGTTTCACCTATCTTCCCCTCGGTCTGCAGTTAGTGAGCCGTTTTTACCAAGTAGTGGCCCTCTCTTATGTATATGCATATATATATATATATATATATGTGTGTGTGTGTGTGTGTGTGTGTGTGTGTGTGTGTGTGTGTGTGTATGTGTGTGTGTGAGTGTGTGTGTGTGAGTGTGTGTGTGTGTGTGTGTAAATTCTTCAGTGGGGTATCTGTGTATGTGTAATGGAATATGTGCGGATATGTGTGTGAGAGAAGAGATGTGGGTGCACAATTTCGAATTATGTACTGCGGTACGTGTTTTATCTGATAACAATGAGACAGTTAAAATGCAGAAAAATAATATCAAAAATAAGAAAGAAAGGTACCAACAAAATCAAAGCAGAATCAAAAAAACATCAAAACCAATGTGTGGTGTGTATGTATATTTGCGCGTATATATTTGTAAAGAATGGTTTAAATGAAATATAATAACACATAGTTGTTTAACTCGTTAAAAATATCAGATGAAGAGAAATATTGTTGTTAGTGAGTGTGAAACACAAAAGAAAAAAAAATCTCTTCTAAACAGTAGTACACACACACAACCACATATACAGATACACACTCATATATATATATATATATATATATATATATATATATATATATATATATATATATATATATATATATATATATATATATATATATATATATATATATATATATACATACATATATATATGTGTGTGCGTATATATATGTATATATGTTCACATACATATATGAACACACATATATATATGCATATATATATACGTATACATACGCATGTATATACATATATATGTGTATGTATATGTTTATATATATATATATGCATATATAATATATACACTCAAATATATACATATATGTATGCAGACATATGTATATATATATATATATATATATATAAACACACTCACATATATACATATATATATGTATATATATGCGCATATATCTATATATATACAACAGTGAGACGGAGCGGGGAGAGGAGGAAAACGATAAACGACGAATGAATAAGAAATATCACGTGACTTTTAATGTTTATCTTTGAACAGAACCGAATAAAGGAATTTTCGCAGGTACATAAAATATAGAAGAGAAAAGGAGGGGGTGGGGAAATGAACCAACGAATATAGTCGAACACGGTAAATCATGAGAGCAAAACATCAATAAACATTGACAATGACAATAAACAATGACAATGTGACAATGACAATAACATTGACAACGACTACAACAAGAACAACATCAACGCTATTTTTATCAAAATGGATAGAAAAGTGAAAACATAATTACTGGAAACAATAACATTTACAAGTACAATAATTACAAGACAACCAATTAATATTCACTGCCATAACTGTAGTAATTATGACGTCAAAAGAAAAACCGCACAAGCACATCACACACGCACAATCACTCACTCACACAATATCTCACTGACGAAGCCTTTTGGATCAGTGAGGAACGTGTTTTATTTAGATATGGGTGCAGGCTCAGCCATTGGTGAGAGCTGGGCCCAGCCTCGACTACTAGAAATTGTCTCAGCGATCAGGCTTTTCGAGGGAAGAGGACGGTAACCCAGGAGCCTGCCCTCACTATTTAATTAAGCCCATCATACATACATATATATATATATATATATATATATATATATATATATATATATATATATATATATATATATATATATATATATATATATATATATATATATATATATATATATATATATATATATATATATATCAGGAGTGGCTGTGTGGTAAGTAGCTTGCTTACCGACCACATGGTCTCGGGTTCAGTCCCACTGCGTGGCACCTTGGGCAAGTGTCTTCTACTATAGCCTCGGGCTGACCAAAGCCTTGTGAGTGGATTTGGTAGACGGAAACTGAAAGAAGCCCGTCGTATATATCTATATATATATATATATGTGTGTGTGTGTGTGTGTGTGTATGTGTGTGTTTGTGTTTGTCCCCCTAGCATTGCTTGACAACCGATGCTGGTGTGTTTGTGTCCCCGTCACCTAGCGGTTCGGCAAAAGAGACCGATAGAATAAGTACTAGGCTTACAAAGAATACGCTCCGGGGTCGATTAGCTCGACTAAAGGCGGTGCTCCAGCATGGCCGCAGTCAAATGACTGAAACAAGTAAAAGAGTAAAAGAGTATATATATATATATATATAAAGAATAAGGAGAAAATGGAGACGTAATTAATTAAATATGACATCTCTGGTAGCTGTTTCGATTCAGAAATCTTTAGATAATTAATTTACAAAAATTAAAATCATTAGAAGATGAATCTCTTCAGAGGTAGTAAAGACATACCGATTAGAAATACATGTTGAGATAACGGCTATAAAATGTTAACAGAGATGTCGTATTTCATAATTAATAAAAAATTTATTAATTACCTCGCCATTTTTCTCCTTATTTTTTAAATATATAAATATACGAACCATGTTTTCTATGGTAACCTTATAGTTGAACTTTCTATAGATTGGTAACTAACCAGTATTTTCATTGGATTTTATTATCCCTTAATGAGGTGTATTACCTTTGCTTGATTCTATTATGTGTATCTATCTATATCTATATATATATATATATATATATATATATATGTGTGTGTGTGTGTGTGTGTGTGTGTGTGTGTGTGTGTGTGTATTATGTATACATATATATATATATATATACATATACATATATACATACATATACATTTTTGCACACCCAGGTTGAGTGGGGGAGTTAGTGGTTACATGATGTCCTCAGGTGCTGTACATGGCCTGGTTGTTTAGAGAGAGGAACAATGTGGCTTGAAATGGTTTGTGATAGCAAACTGTCTCTCTCGCATATTCAAATCGTCTCTCTTTTTGTTTTGTTTTTATTTCCATGTCTTGTGTGCCGTGTCGATATATACCATGAAGCATATGAGATGACACAGTACGATGCTTGGAATTAGACAGATTGGATACTCAGGCGAAAATTGTATAGGCCAGGATGGATGTAAAGTATTGTTTGTACAATTATTTTTATTTTGTGTGTTGGTTAAATGTTTTTAGTGTAATTTAGTGTATTACTATGCTTTTTACTTTGAATGCGTATTTGTAAATTATTGTGAATATTGTAAGTGCTGTAAGGAGATGAATGTAAAGTTGTAACATTATTGACGCCTATGTGTCTAGGATGATTCTCTTGTTAATTAATGTTGTTTCATTCGTTTGGTGTTTCTCTGGTTTTCCAAGAAAATCGAAGGTGTTACAGTAAGTTTAATGTAGTATTCGTAGACTTGTGATTTTATATATGGTCGCAGTAGATGTGCATCGGTATTTTGAGTGATGTTGGATTATGTGAGACAAAAACGATCTACATAAGCTTTTATGTACGTTTGGATAAATCATAAAGATAAAGGTTAAAAGCACAAGACGACATGACATGTCAGGAAATTGCGGGTTCAGGAAGTGTTGTGTTACATTACGCAGTTGTCGGCATGGAAATTGTCTGCTCTCTAGCGTAATGTGAAATTTCATAAAATGGTAAATAAATTTTCTAGGTTTTTGTTTTTTTCTTTCGATATGTTGATAGCAGCGAATAGAGTCGCAACCTTTGAACAGTAGGTTTCCCAGTTCTTGAAGCCATGGCGTTTTCAGTGAGGTTTCTGTGTAACGGTATGGATGAATGTAATTATTTCAATCCCATATATTTTTGGTGGGGGAAGGGATTGTCTGGCTTAGCAATATGAAGTATTAGATATCATAGTATATGTTAGGGTATGAATAGAAAAGTCATTCGTCTGTTGTTTAATCTATTTCCTTCTTATTTAATCGTTTGGAACGGAGTTTTATTGTGTGGCGTCATTTTGACGTATCATGTTTAAGACCACTTCTACGTTCGGTTTATTTCCATGAGCTCACATTTCCTTTCTACGTCACCTTCCATAATATGCGCGTGCGTTTTCGATACATCTATAATTGTATTAGTATTTATTATTTATTGTTCTATCTCTGATGTTGATTGGATTGTTGTTGTACTCTAAAAACTTTGATTGTGATTATTGTTTAAAATGCATTCCATATCGCTTTTATCAATTTTTGTTTCTTATTTGCTTTCTATATCAATGTGCGAGTATGTTGATCCGAGAAAAGTTAAGAAAATATTTTTAAAATTGTTTTTGTACTTCGACGTGTGAGGCAAAATGTGTTTTTCTTATATTTGGCTTGGTGGTGTGTATGACTCGTGATACAGTACGGGTCAATTTTAATGTAGTTTATGTTCAATTACAATGAACCAACTCCCTCAAGGTGTTTATGTGATTATCAAAGTGTGGAGGTTCCATTAGGTAACCCGGTGTGGCGAGCCGGGTGCGCTCACTAGCGATATGCGAAAGCTCATCATTCTGAAGTATCGCATTTTACTGATTTAGATCTTGTAAGCAAACGTATCTAGTATTAATCCGTACATTTTCTTTTCGTGTATACCAGTTGTGATATTTATATATTGGATAGAAGATTTAATACATCATTATAACACTATCTCACTCAGGAAGCCTCTCTTTAGTCAAACCACTATGCGATTTATAATGGAAAGTATTCTGGTTGAGGTTTTAAGAATGTTTCTTCATTATTGCCGACGAGATTGAGTGCGATATTTTTAATTATATGAAGGTGTTTTTAATACATTTACTGATCTATTAAAGAATTTCTAGATTTTCTAATGTAATGATTACTCATTTTCTTTATATCAGTGCATGTATGTATATTTGTGAGCAAGAGGCGTGTATATTTTCCTGATCTCTGTCAGAGTCTGTGATGACGTAAATAGCATTCATTATTTAATTGGACGGTGTTCTTTTCGTTGTTGCATAAGTTACACAAATGTGTATTTCTAAATTGTCTGTAAGAGTTTGCTGAGTTTTGAAAACTAACTACAGAAATCTTACTTTTGGACAGGTATTAAGGTTTGTTAAGTGTTCAGATTTTACTTCTATTTTTCTATGATATCTTTATGTGCTGCGAGAAAACTTTTTGTGTATCGAAATTTCGTCTTTTGACTGCTATTCTGGCTTGTATCCGATATCGACTGATATTCAGTATTTGACCATTTTAAAGATATTATATAGTATTTGAAGAAACTTTAGCTGTAAATTTACTGGCTGAACAAATGCATAGAGATTTCTTACAAAGATTGTATGTTATAAGTGGTAGAATCTTTCTGTGCGAGTGGATGTAACATGACTTGTCTAATACATATATCAGAGAAAACAATCTTTTGTATTCAATAAGTGTTCTGACATTTGATGATAATCTAATATATTTACGCATAATGACGGGAGTCAGACTTGACAATCAACATTAGTGATGTCACAAATTATCATAATGACTAATGCAAATTATCCATCCAGGTGCACCATCTGCTTGAAAACTATAAATCAAATCAATACAAGACAACTTCATGAAATGATAGGGGAAATCTAATTAAATATTCATATTCATAATCTGAGAAGAAAACACTAGTTTAATAAGGTTTAGGTAGGTGCGGGTGAAACCACTGGACGTGTTTTGGATCTATTAGACCTCTTCAAGCTAGCATAATATCCTCCATCCTTGCAAATTGGTGATAAGATATCATTGTGCTTATGTACTAAACCGGAACTTTTACAGTACTGCATTATCAAGCTACATTATTGAAATGCAAATGGTTTCATATAAGCTGACGCACCATATCAAGACACGTCATTTGCATGAAATATAACAACCAAGTCTTTACAAAGATTTTTAATAGAAGGAGACGCTAATTCTAATAAGTGAGTTATATTTTAGCGTTACAAAGACGAATATAACTTAGTGATTAATTTCACTTTGAACTGATCAACGGAATGGCCACTGCTGGGAAGCGTTTAACTATGGGTCTGTTCTGTTGAGCTTTACACTATCACAGCCATTTAATCAAGCATACAGCAAGCTACAAATAACAATCATATCAGACTTAAGTCAAATTCTATTGTGTCAAAAGACAATAATAAAGACCTACTGTTCCAAAGTTACGATAAAAATATAATAGACATTTGAGTTACTTTTAAACTGACAAAAGACCAAAGCGTACTAAATCGACATGCTTAAAGTTGCATGTAAAAAAAAGTATAAATGAAGACAAAGAAACTCACGCTTACATAGACACAAAAACACACACATATACACGTCTATATGTGTATGTACACATATACCATCTATAGATAGGCGTGCACACCTATATATATAAGGAAAGAGACAGACAGACAGACAGACAGACAGACAGATAGATAGATAGATAGATAGATAGATAGATAGATAGATAGATAGATAGACAATACCGGTGTTGACATGTATGTTTGTACGAATAGAAAAATCTAATCCTACACCTGTTTCAGTAATTCTTATCCTGAAAGTTGTTTTTTTTTTTTTAGTGAGAACTATATACACTTAAAATATAAACTCTGTAGGTGGCTGTTGGAAATTTGACCGTTTTATATCATGTCTAGACATATAGATAGCATCTAAGTATATCTTGTCAGAACAAAGTGAAGCTAGCGGCTAATAACACCTGAATTATGAAGCTCTAAACCTACTATAGTGGTAAAGCAACAAATTAAACTTATATATCAATTTGCTATTACTGAGAGAAGCAGATCAATTCAAATTACTAATCTGTTTATCAGTCTTAGAAAATATATTCTATTGAAAGCCTTCAAAAATGCGACATTCGTCTGGAGAAAGCGTATTTTATACACGTACAGCATTAAAAAGACAGGAATATATCAAATACTGAATGTTTCGTTTTGGGATTTGGTTGGCAAGATTCTTCATGTGAGTTCGTGTGTTGAAACATATTTTGTTGTGCCTGGGGAGAGTCATTCCCTTTTGGTGCCCTATAATTGAACACACTTACCGGTAAAATTTCCACATTTCTTCTTTATTTTTCTAAAGCTTTCGTTGCGTCTTGCAACCTTTTCAATGATTTGACTGGTGAGTGTGTTTAATTATAAGGCACCAAAAGAGAATGACTCTCCCCAGACACACCAATATACTGAATGATTTTCCTGTTTTTCTTTTTTTAACTCTATACGTGTATAAAAAATACTTTCTCAGAACGTGAAGACGGACAAAATTGCTGCTAAGAACATTGGCCTGCGCACTAACAATTCTGCTACTTCGCCTTATATCATATGTATGTGTGTGTGTGTATGTTTGTGCATGTGTGTGTGTATACATGCATTATCATGTACATCTATGTGTGTGATTTTATTCATTTCGTCTTGAGGTCTAAGCGGATTCGCGTGCATATTTACAAAGCTGATCTAATGAGATGTAAATGCACATCATAAATATGATACGTTGGTATTAACTTATTTCGACATACGAATAAAATTACTCCAAGCTCTGGTGTAGCAACTGATTACCTTAGCTGCTGAGCATTGCGTTATAATGATTATAATGTCGGTGAGCTGGCAGAATTATTACTGCACCACGGACAAAATGCTTAGTGGTATTTCTTCCGGATTTACGTTATAAGTCCAAATACCGCTAAGGCCGACTTGGTTTTTCATAGTTTTGGAGACGATAAAATAAGTATTATCGTGGCACTCCGTCGCTTACGACGTCGAGGGTTCCAGTTGCTCCGATCAACGGAACAGCTTGCTCGTGAGATTGATGTGCAAGTGGCTGAGCACTCCACAGACACGTGTACCCTTAACGCAATTTTCCAGTGAAGATTCAGCGTGACACAGAGTTTGACAAGGCTGGCCCTTTGAAATACAGCTACAACAGAAACAGGAAGAAAGAGTGTGAGAATGTTGTGGTGAAAGAGTACAGCAGAGTTCGCCACCACCCCTTCCCGGAGCCGCGTGGAGCTTTAGGTGTTTTTTGCTCAATAAACACTCACAACGCCTGATCTGGGAATCGAAACCGTGATCCTACGATCGCGTGTCCGCTGCCCTAACCACTGGGCCATTGCGCCTCCACAAGAAAGAATTATAAGGATTTGTGGAAACAACAGCACTTCATTTAACCGAGATGTTTATGTTGGTCATGCTGATAAAAAATAGATGTTTCTGTTCAGTATCATCCTGTGCTCAGAGAATATTACAGCTAAACTTAAAGCCTTTTTCTGCTACATAGATTCCGTTCAATTTTTCCCAATCGTCCTTCTTCACATATTAAATCCGTTAAGCCATGTTGTTTAATTTAGAGGTGAGGCCTGCTATTGCAGCATACTTTTATACTTCGTTTTGCATTTTGCTGGTAAAATGTTTAGGGTTTACAGGTGATCTAGCGTAGGTTTTTTTCCTTTCTTTTTGTCCTATTTTAATTTAAAACTGAGATTATTTGTTGAAAGAATCCTCTTACGTCTATAATCTATTCCACTACTGAGAGTGTTATTTAAGAATATAACGCTAAAACGATATGAAAAAATGTTCCTGTCTTTTCACGAACTAGCTTTAGCAATTTTAATATTTTCTCTTCTCATAAATATGGCTGAGTAGTGACAGAATCGTTAGCACACAGGACTTAGCGGTATTTTGCCCATCTTTATGTTCCGAGTTCAAATTCTGCTGAGAACGACATTGTCTTTCGTGGTCGATAAAGTAAGTAATAGTCGAACACTGAAGTCGAGGTAATTGACATTATCCCATCCGCGAAAGTGCTGGACTTTTCCAAAATTTGAAATCAATATTTTCTGTACTCTTTTTTTCTACAAAATGAGCTCTCCTAACAAACGCATCTATCTATCTATCTATCTAAAAATCCAAGATAGATAGATAGATAGATAGATAGATAGATAGATAGATAGATAGATAGATAGATAGATAGATAGATAGATGCGTTTGTTAGGAGAGCTCATTTTATAACAAATATATTTATATTTGAGGATAAGTAATGGCAAGGGTGGTTGATAGGGCAAGGGTAGAGTAGAGCGAGTTACTGAAAGGATGTATATGAGAGTGAGTAGAAACTGTGTGTGACTAAAATGTAGCTTATATGAAGGGGGCATATGAGAGGTGGAGATAGGAGAGAGGAGAAAGCATATGATGAGAAAATATAGTGAGAACATAGAGAGAGAAAGAGATGTAGAGGTAGCAAGAAGGAAATACAGAGGAAGAGGGAGAGAGAGAGAGAGAGAGAAGGAGCGAGATATAGTGGTAGGAGTAAAGAAATATATAATATCTGTGTTAGATAGAGAGAGGTGTTGAGAGACTGGGAGAGAGAGACGTATGTAGAGAGGATGTATGTGAGAATAGAAATAATTCTGGTGGATAGATAAGATTGTAACATAGTATAAGAGTAAAGGAAAGGCAAAGAGTAAGAGAGAGAGAGACTCAGAGATTGAGAGAGAGAGAGTGTGTGTGTGTGTGTGTATAAGATAGATGATGAGACGTGATGTGAGGAAAAGTAAGAGAGAAAGAAGACGATATGTGAGAGAAGAGATAGGTGTATATAATGAATAGAGAGAAGAGAGATAATGAGACACTGAAAGAGAGAGGGAGAGGGAGAGGGAGAAGGAGGGAGAGAGAGTGAAGAAGAAGAAGAAGAAGAAGAAGAAGAAGAAGAAGAAGAAGAAGAAGAAGAAGAAGAAGAAGAAAAAGAAGAAGAAGAAGAAGAAAAAGAAGAAGAAAAAGAAGAAGAAAAAGAAGAAGAAGAAGAAGAAGAAGAAGAAGAAGAAGAAGAAGAAGATGATGATGATGATGAAGAATAAGAAGAAGAAGAAGAAGAAGAAGAAGAAGAAGAAGAAGAAGAAGAAGAAGAAAAAGAAGAAGAACAACAACAACAACAACAAGATGAAGAAGGAGGAGGGGGAAGAGGAGGAGAAGAAGAAGAAGAAGAAGAAGAAGAAGAAAGAAGGTGGAGGAAGAGAAGAAGGGAAGGAGGAGGGGAAGGAGGACGAGGAGGAGGAGGAACAAGTGGTGAAGAAGAAGAAGAAGAAGAAGAAGAAATATATGAGATAAATATAGAGGCGGGGAATGGTGAGAGACAAAGAAAGAGAAAAGGTGAGAGCAAGACAGAATATATATGTGCATGCGTATGCATGTATGTATGTATGTATGTATATAGATAGATACATACATACACACACATCCATATATATATACATCTAATCATACACAATTATATATGTACACACACGTATCGTACACACAAACACACATCTATATACATACATACATGCATATATATATATATATATATATATATATATATATATATATATATATATATATATATATACACTTGATAAACATAAGAGATGGTAAGAAATATTGAGAGGGGTGAAGTGAGAGGGTAAGAGAGGGTATATGTTAGAACAGATATAGAGTTCTATGTACATTAAAAGTGTAATGAAAACAAAACAAACAGTAATAATAAATTAAAAGAAGGAAAGCAAGACATTAACGTGAATAAATGTAAATTTTAAGTGAGAGAACATCAAAAGAATACAGATGTAAGAATTAGGTATTTAAGTTGTTGACAGAGATTTCTCTGTGATACCATAGTAAATGAGTTGTGTGACTAGAAATGGGGGGGTGAGGGTGAGGAGTGAATATCAGAGGAGGAGGAGAATGGAGAAAGAGAAAAGGAAGGTGAAGTGGGAGGAGGAGAGAATAGGAGGTGGCTCTGTGTGTCTTACATGCATACATGTGTGTGTGTGTGTGTGTGTGTGTGTGTGTGTGTGCAGTGCAATCATAAAGAGAGTCATTGATAGATGTGAGTTAGAAAGGAAGAGAATGGTGGGAGGGAGAAAGTCTTGGAGAAACAGCAGAGAGAAATAACAGAGAGAGGGAGGTGAGGCGGAGATAGTATGAAGATAGAGAGGGAGGAAGCGAGCTGGAGGTGAGTGTGAGGAAATCAGGAGGAGAAAGAACGAGAGAATATTATAAAGTACGGATGAGTGAAAGAAAGGTACAAAGAGATATGAGAGAGAAAAATGAGAGAGGATAAGAGATGGGGAAGGGAGAGAAAATACGAGGAAACCTGGGTCAGAAACTAGAAGAAGGGATGTCAAACGGATTGAAAGAGAGAGAGGGGGAGTTGGGGAGGGGTCTGAAGAATGTATGATAGAGAGAGATATAAAGACAAAACTGAGAGGGAGATAGAGAGTGATACAGTGTGAAATATCAGAGAGAGAGAGAGAGGGGGAGAGTGAGTGATGGTACGAGAGTTTTGCAGTGATTAAGAGGAAACTATTATAGAGAGAGAGAATATAGACATATTTCAAAGAGAGAAGCTGAGAGAGAGAGAGAGAGAGAGAGAAATCGGTTTGAAGAGGATAGGAAGAGGCTATGATATAGAACGAGAAGCAGATATAAGGGGGTATTAAAAGGGGGAGGAGAAAGAGGAGATATGCGGGAGATGGGTGTAGAGAGAAAAAGAGTTGGGGTGAGAGGAGAGGAGAGTGAGAATAGTAAGAAACTATGAGGGAAATATATTGAGATATTAGGGAGGGGATATAGAGAGGGATAGAGACAAGGATAAGGAGGGAGATGGAGAGGGAGAGAGAGAGTAAGACCAACAAGAATGACCAGAGAAATTGTTATACATTCTGTGAGCGAGAGAAAGATGCGCATGCGCATTCACACAGCAAGGGAGAAAGAGGATGAGAGATACACAAAAAAAACAGACAGAGACAAGCATAGACAGAGTGAGAGAGCACGACACACATACGGAGTATGAGAAAGAGTGAAAGACACATTGTTTGAGTGAGTGAGGGAGTGACTGAGTGGTGAATGAGTGGTGAGTGAGCGAGTGAGTGATTGAGTGGTGAGTGAGATACAAATATACGCAGTGTGAGAGAGAGAGAGATACGTACATGCATACACTGAATGAAAGATATACACACATAAAAGTGTAGGAAAGAGTGAGACATGTACTCGGAGGAAGAGAGACACAGACACACACACACACATACATAGTCAGATATAAAGAGACAAAGTTCTGATGAGAGGCAAGATATAAAAACACAGCGAAAGATAGACACATAATTATACCCAGTGAAAAAAGTGAAACACATCCGCGCATTGAGGGGAAACAGAGGCATAGAGACTGATAGAGAAATACAGAGAGAAAGAGAAAGGAGGGGGTGACAGAGAAGTGAAAATTGAACAGATGAAACATCAAGCAGAGCAATGGGAACAAGAACAACAACAGCAATGACCAAAAATGGGAGAAAAACAACAAACAACGATGACAACAAGCAACAACAAATGCAAACAGCATGCATATCCGCCGCCATAACAAATTAGTTCGGCGTCGACGATACGACGTCACGATGCTAATAATAAAATAAGAGCTATAAATCTATAGAGTGTTTAAACAGTTTAAAACATGAATATGTATGAATAGATCCAATTAAGAAGCAATGTCATTATTTTAGAGAAATTTCCATCAAGATTCTATTCGAAATTGCTGTTTCTTTGGCTTCCTCTTCGTTTGTTAACTAAAAAGAAAATGCAATTAGATATATGCGTCGGGGATGGTGACGGTGATGGCTACTATGCAGGAGGAGGAGCAGGAAGAGGAAGCGGAGGAGGAGCAGGAGGCGGAAGAGGAGGAGGAAGCTTGGTGGTTGTTTTGAAGAAAGGAGGAAGGGATTAGAGTATTCCGCAGTTACTTTATTTGCAACATACTACTTGTGTGTTTATGTTTGTAGTGGTTGTAGTTGTTAGACTTAGGCGGGGCAGAAAGGTTCTGGAAGGGTGTAGAAGGTTGGTGAGAAAGTTGGGGGCGGGGGGGGAATTTCTCTGGATTACTGGTTTCTTTTGCTAATTTCTACTTGTGTTGTTCTGTTTTTTTTTGTTTTTTTTTTGCTGTTTGCTGCCGTTGTCTTCTTGCTGCAACTACAGTGGCTTCTGCTGCTGCTGCTACTGCTGTTGTTTTTGTTGTTGTTGTTGTTGTTTGCTGCAACTATTACTTTTGTTGATGATGTTTATATTTCGTTCTAGATCAAACCTGCCCTAGCAGACCTTTGGTAAAATCCATTGCATCAACGACGAACTAACCATTTTGTAGAAGGTCCAATGTGTTCTTTCCTAAGTTAAGACCGTATACTGAGATCCGTAAGAAATTTGGTTGCTGCTTCAAAAACTTATTATTATTATTATTATTATTATTATTATTATTATTATTATTATTATTATTCAGTTGACATATTTTTACCACATGCTTTCACTGCACTACCGAGCACAGCTCTGTGTGCCTTGGGTATGTGCTGTGATTTGCTATGATGCTCTTATGGTTACTGTATTGAAAGAGATTTATGTAGGATGTGCGCGCTGCCTAATAGTGCTTATTATTATTATTATTTTTATTATTATTATTATTATTATTATTATTATTATTATTATTATTATTATTGTAATGCTGCTGGTGGTGGTGGTGATGTGCACTTGGTAGTGCAGCTGTTTGTGGTGTGCCGATGAGGAAACCGCTGGAGATATGCAGGTGATGATGGTGGAAGCTGCGGTTCTGGTAATAATTCTTCGCTCTTTCTTCTCCACTTTCTCCTTACATCACTTCTAACAAGTCACTAAGTATTTAAATTTTCGTAATCCACTCACCGACTAAGTACGTCATAATTATATTAAGTAGACCCACCAACTCTACCAGCAGCGCCATCTACCGACAAGATTGCATAGAATCTGTCAAGAGCCTGATACATTTTGCTGTGATTGGAAAATGACAAAGTTATAAATTAAAAGAAATGAATATGTACACAATAAATTCAACTTTTGCAAAATTATCATCACGTGCAGTCGAATCTTTAAGTGAAATGTTTCTTTTAAGCCCTCCGCAAAATTTTTCCTTAAAAATCATATTATAAAGAGAATAAATTCGATTTGCTGTCCGTTACATGTGTGGAACAATATTTTTGTATGTAATAACAAATTTATGCATTCAATCTCGCCTCAAAAAAGAAATTACACTTATTTGCATATTTGTTTATTCATTTGAAAAATGCGGTTTATTCCATGTTCTAGAAGGTTTTATATATGTGAAAATATATATATAATTACAAATGTATTTTCCACTAATGCGGGAAGAACATCTAAGGGGTTATCGAATTTGTTAGGAATAGTACACAATATTCTTTCATATGACATTCTGTTGCGTTTAAAATTACGCAAATATCTTGCATTGTGCATTCCTTAATAATCTATGCACAAAAGCTAGTTGAAATAGATATCGTTGGAAAGCCTCCATTAATAGACTGGCTTAGATGAGATAAAATCTCAAAAACGTCTCCACAAATTGATATACAACTCAGATCCAGTTATAATGTGTGAATGTAGGTGAATCAAGAAGAGCAATTGGCAGGACCATTAGAATAATGAGCAAGATGTCACGTTTGTCACCCAAATTCGACGGGGATCAAATTTTCTCCCAGGACCGATAATCTAAATCACTAAACCATAGCAGTAAACTGATGAAAACGCTCTTGGCTCAAAGGCTTTACAATCGTTACTCCGGCAGGTATGGCGCTGTTTTCATGTTAGTTGTTAAGCAGGGATAGTCGGCTACTTGACAACACTTACTCGTTTTATAAAATTGTCCCTTCCGAAAATTCCATGTAAAATGTATTTAGATATGTTACTAAATGCATGTTCTGGATCTCAACTCATTGTTAATCATTTAACACCAATTATGTGCGTGTGAGTGGGGTATGTATGTGTTTGAATGTTTATCTCTCTCTCTCTCTCTCTCTCTCTCTCTCTCTCTATATATATATATATATATATATATATATATATATATATATACAGGTACACAGTTTTATTAAAGCTGCAAAACACCACAAGAACCCAGAGTTTCACGTTCCCGGTCGTCGGACAGTCGTGATCACAAATGCCCGACGAACGGGAACGTGAAACTCTGAGTAACAGGTTTTGTGATGTTTTTTTCAGCTTTAATAAGAATGCGCACTACTCTACCTTCGGTATTAGAGTACTATTTTTCCCACCTTCTTTTGCAGTTATGTGCCTCCTCGTGTGTATATAATATAAAAGAATACATATATAGCTCTGAAATCAAGAACGCGTACGTAAGTAGAAATGCAAAAGTGTGTTTCATACAGAGGTTTCAGAGGGAGATATATTGTCAAGTCGATTCACTCAATTTAAAAAAAGAAAAAGAGAGAGAGAGAAATCAACGCACATGTATTAATTTAGAATATACGAGTGTC
>NC_142939.1:4292317-4294817 GCF_046866305.1 Octopus bimaculoides | reverse complement strand
ATGATGCCGATCACGATGACAACTACGGTGAGCATTGAATTATGTTCCCTTCCAAATTGTAGGATTGTTAACGATTCGTATGTGTGGGTGTCGTCATCACACACGCAAACATACTTACACACACTCTCAGGCACAAACCACACACAGACACGCACAAAGGTAGATATTACATATGTATATATAATGATACATATATATATATATATATATATATATATATATATATATATATATACACCGCACACTCTGATGCTTTCTCACGCACATGTAAGTTTCTAAATATTATATACTGCCATAACAATTCTAACACCTCTGATTGCCTATATACATGTCCTACACATGTATACATACACACACACACTAACACAAGCACTAACACAAACACATGCATGCACGCACACACACACACACACACATACATATAATTATATATTATATATATTTTATACATAATAATTATGTAATTATGTGAATATCTTAAATATATGAATTTACAGTACCTACATACATACATACATACATATATATATATATATATATATATATATATATATATATATATATATATATATATATATATATATATATATATATATATATATATATATATACATACATATATCAAAAAATCGGAAGTCCATCAAAGCTGCTGAGGGTTATCTAATCTTTCCGTGATGATATGCAAGGCACCAACCACACAGTACAATGGTTCAACATCAGCCGCTTTCCAAATAAAATTTTAAAAAACGGGGTAAAGCAAGGCTGTGTCCTTGCTTGTTTCATTGACGCAACGCGATTTTTAATTCACTGTTTTTTCGACCCGGTTGTCGTTCTTCAGTCAAAAAACCCCTCATCAATGACCCTTAGCAAGGTTTCGGTCCCTTATTTATAAAATTTAACAAAGAAATTATTTGTTGATTCATGCTGATGTCTACCAGGCCGATAATAATTTGCCATTGGCCTCATAATTTCAAAGCAAATTTCAGTGCGTTCAAAGATATCGCGTTTAGAGAGGATCGAAAACAATACATTAAGCAAAACTACAGCCTATTTTGTATTCTAGTAAATCAGTTAAGTAAAACTACATTACTGTTGTTCCAACGCCGAACACTGGTAGCTTTTACAATGCTGGAATACCCACTTTACAGAAAATCTGGCTTTGGCATACTCCACTTAGTAAAAATGTTATAGTCTTGCTTCTTGTAGGAAGAACGTACGCCCCACTATCTATATTTTAATTCGAGTAAAATTTAATTTTTTTTTTAAATCATGACATGGATGTGATATTTTCGGAAGGAAAATATTTTGTATATTTTTTTTGTATCGTGTATTTAATGTATATAACACTACCATTTGTGAGTGTTAACACTTACAGATGTAGAAGACAGACATTGTACTGTATTACGTTTATTGGATATAACTATAAAGAAAGTTTGACCTGCAAGTGAATGTAGTAATGCGAAAGGAGTCTTAAAGATATTACGTTAGACGTTTCACAAATGTTTCATGCAGAATAAAAATATTAGCCATACTGCAAATCATTTAAGCTTGCAAAGCTCAAAGTTAGAAAAATGCATGATGATAAAAATGAAATCAGGTCAAGTGCACGAGTAGGTACTCCATTACTTGCAAGGCGTTGTTTCTTCATTGATCCACTATAATGCATAACATGAGGAATCTCCTGATGTGTGGATCGACGATCAGAAGGGGCGTAAAATTCCGATAAACACGATTCCTATTCAAGCAGGATAAAACGTATTTCATGTGTATTCTTTAAAGTGTTTTCTTCAAAAGTATTCACGTATTTGCATTTGTTTTATAATGATTGCTTTCATGCATACAAGCAGTTGCTTTAATTTTTCTCGCATGAAACTCCACAGAAACGGGTCTCATTTATAAAATGGGTTTACACACCGTTATTTCCATTTAATATTGCCCCACATGAGTATCTTAATTTAGTTTTAATCTGGTCAGCTTTTGCATAAATCAGCAAATGATACTGCAAAAGAGAATTACAATCAGCCTTCGACTATTCCTACCCAAGGGGGCTTTTTAACCGGATGTTATTTATAGCTTTATCTACTTTGAGTTTAACCATTGAATACGATACAGACACACACACACACACACACACACACACACACACACACACACATATATATATATATATATATATATATATATATATATATATACATATATATAAATTAATTTTTTAAAAAAACGAGAAAAAGGCAAGAAGAAGAAATCAACAATGTGAGGACGTAGCACATGCAAAGCATTAATAAGACGCTCAGAGAAGGAAAAGAGTTGTTTTGTTAAGTTTCGAGCATAACCCTTCTTCAGAAACAGGAGACAGGAAAGTCTAAAAGAAAAGGAAAAAGGAGGGAAAAATCACCAACAGTCTACGTGTGTATGTATATATATAAACATGGTTGTGAGTTTCTTCTAGTGGCCAATGTATGTACATAATTGCGTGTGTGGATTTTTATGTGGTTTT
>NC_142939.1:4284817-4287317 GCF_046866305.1 Octopus bimaculoides | reverse complement strand
GCAAACAAGTTTTAATAAAGATAGACACATAGATGCACACATATGCAAATATGTGTGTTTGTGGGTCGTGAGGTGTTTATGTGTGTGTTTGATTCTACGGGAACAATACTGAGAAAAGTTTTAAAATATGCCAAACTCTTATATACAAATACTTTCTTTTGTGTAACATAAAGGAAAAATAATTTTATTCTATCTATTTATATGTATGAAAATTAAAATGTAGAAATGAATCTTCGCGGAATAAAAGTTTTCTTATCCCGGTTTAACGTATTCATAAGTTTCATTTATAACATATATTCATATATAACATATATTCATATATAACATAGGTGCAAAGGAGACAAGGGAAACAATAGAATCACCTCTCACCTCGACTCACTAGTGTGTGTTGCAGCTAAAGGAGTAAGCGTAAGAGTAATATTTAACAAAGGAGGATCAGATTCAGCTTTCCAAAGTTCGGGGTAAATGTTTCCATATTTAAAAGTATGTGTGGATTTATATATATATATTATATATATATCAAAAAACAATTGCAGCATGGAAGGTGTTTATAAGCCATTTAAAAACACACAAAAAGTGTTAGGTTCACTTCAACATTTAAATTTAATTTGCCAAAATATTTTCGTCGCTTTGAGACCGCGACATGTTCACTGACAGAATTCCATGCTGCATCTGAATTTTGTCAGTGGAGAATAATATTTTTTTCCTACAGTAAGCACAATGCCTGAAATTTAGGGAGAGGTGTGAATCGATTAGATGGAATGCATTATTTGACTTGTACTTAGTTTATCGACCCTGAAAAGATTAAATGGAATGTTGACATCAGAGGAATTTGAATTCTGCACTAAAAGAAGAAATTCCATAAGCATGTTGTCTGGCATGCTAACGATTCTGTCAGTTTCCCGCATTTGTGCCGAAAATAGTAATTATTCTCTCTATTAGAACCACACGGGAGAAGGTGGGAGAAGGCAAGTTGACGACATCAACCGCATTGCTTGGATGATACTCCTGTTATCGTCTTCGAAAGGATGAAAGGCAAAATCGACCACGGTGGAGTTTGAACTCAACATAAAGCCGGAAGAAACACAGATAAGCATTTTGGCATCAACCAAATAAAAAAAACTAACCACTGCGATAGCTTTCCACCTTTACACAGAGAATGATAATTCTTTTTACGATAGAAATATGCGCGGAAAATGCATGTCGATTACATTGAACCTGGTGTGTGGATCAAACCCAATACGTTTGAATAACAGGAAAAAAATAATACTAGTATCATATTTGTATATATTGAAGAAATTAGAACCCTCTCTCTTCTCTCACATTCTCAGACTTTCTACTTCTATCTGTGATTTTACATATCGCAGTAAAATATCCCGACCTTTGGCCAAAGTAAGAATTCAATAATTCAATAATGCTATATGCAACGGAAAGCGGGAGTGCATTCACATAACCCACATACGCTCATAAAGAACAACACATAGACAACCAATTTCTCATATGATATGATAACCGCACACATACAAGCAGACACACACACACACAATTGTATGTGCGTATATGCATATATATATATATGTATATATGCATATGTGTGTGTGCATATATATATATATATATATATAACGCATAATATATGTATGTGCATGTGTGGATATATGTAACAAGAGCGTACAGTATATATTATTCGGAAAGAGCTCATGCACAAATAAGTACACAAAACAAAATAAAAACACATTCTTATGCAGATGGGAGTGTGCATATAGCTATTGCAGAATGCGTTTCTGGAAGTTTGTGAATGTGTGAATGTGTGTGTGTGTCTTCGAAGTCCAATAGCCTACCCTCATTATCTGCGTGTATACGTATGAGAGTGCATTTGTATGTATGTATGTATGGATGGATGGATGGATGGATGGATAAATGCATTTCTATATTGCCGCATATATATATATATATATATATATATATATATATATATATATATATATATATATATATGCATGTATATATATGTATGTCTATATGTATGTGTGTATATATATGTATATATATATATATATATATATATATATATATATATATATATATATATATATATGTGTGTATGTATGTATGTATGTATGTATGTATATGTATATGTACATGTATATAGCAAGAGAGAGAGAGAGAGAGAGAGAGAGAGAGTGGCATAGTACTTACATATATATGCAGGGTGGGAAGATTCTTCTGTAGAAGCATAACACTTTATACAACAGAATGCGAAGATACACACACACACGCATGCATCTCAGCTAGAGTAAATATAGATTTACTTTGGAACGCACACACGTACCTGTATACACAGTTACTTCCATGAGGAAGAAAGACAGTAAGAGCTTATATTACTTGTAAAATATAGATTTTTGCACATATATTGGAGTGAAGATGAGTAGGAATCCCAGCATGAATTAGTAAATCTGTTGGCAAAAACCTTTTGTTCAATATCTAATTTTAATTAACT
>NC_142939.1:4259817-4279817 GCF_046866305.1 Octopus bimaculoides | reverse complement strand
TATATATATATATATATTCAAAATTTGAGAAAACAATATCCACGTAAGGAATTGTTAAAAACAATCCTGATGCCAACTGCGTTTAACCAAATATATTGATAGGAAGATCATCAATATATATGTTAGAAACAGTCTCATAAAATTAAAATGTCAATAAACGAAAATGGAGAGAAAAAAAATTAAAGAGATGCTTGGTTTCTTTTATTTGTATTATAATTGGAAAAGTAATGCAATTTATAAAGATGAAAAAATAAACCTAAAAGGAACCGCCTCAAGCAGCAAAATAACCCCAAAATATCCCAAAAATAATGTTTGGGGAGATCTGTTGGAGGATATGTATTTTCCAATTCTAATACAAATATAACAAACCAAGCATCTTTTAATTTATACACTAAAACACACATACATATAGACATAATATAGATATTACAGTAATCCTTCGACTATCGCGAGTGTTACGTTACAAAACCTTTCGCGATAGGTGAAAGTCCGCGACGTAGAAACAGTACTGTATTGTATATATATTTTCTTATCATTTTTATAATTTCTATATATTTATTTTATTTTAAATTCAAAATAACACCACACTCGCTTCCCAAGTTTCATTTTCCATACAGTATGTGCGATTCTTTGTTTATTCATCTACGGTACATTCCATATTTTCTTTTAATATATTTTAATTAATGTGTGATACAGTGCAGTACTGTACTCCATTTTCATTTATTAACTTCTAGGCGTGAAAATCCTTATTTTTACCACAGAAATAAATAACATCTAAAACAATATAAATACCCATCGGCCGCAGAAACCCGCGATATTCTGCGGAGACAACGATGCAAATTTACATATATGAACCAGAAAAGTCCATGATATACTGAGTGCGCGATAGGTGAACCGCGATATGGCATTACTGTGTATAGTCATTCGTATGTTTACTCGAAACAACTTTATGTACTTTTCCTCTTCTCTACCTAGATGTTACCTTCCATCGTCTAATCTTTCCCAGCGAAATAAACACATGAAAAATAATTCAGGTATAACCTATTAAGTATCCTTAAAATTATAACTGGAAATGTATTCGAAAACCTAACTCACATTCTGTTTTCCAATATAACAAATGTTTAGTGCCTACATACATTTATTCACCTAATTACACTTTTAATATTAATTCATATCATATTTTCCAGTATTTCTCACTCATCTGACCATTGTTACACATCATCTAACGCATAGGACAATTATTCTTTAATTATATTTTGAAGGACACGTAAACATTCCCCTTAAATGTTGCATTAGATAACCACCTTACATCTCTCATCGCACCATGTTTGTTCTCCCACTCCCAATCTGCTGTAGTTTCACTACAAAATCTTAAGTGTATTCTCAAATAGAAAATCTATTCATAAATGCACCGATAACTAACTAGAAAATATTAAAAATTAATATAAACATAATTACACATCAATTGTCTCTCAAATACCCATCTATTCTACTTTATAAAGTATTTACAATACCTTTCATCCTTAACTTTACCAAATTAAACTTCATGCATACCATAAGACAACATAAGCTTCTATATTTTTATGCTCAATCAATTCTCTTATATAACCTTGTTACCATCTGCGTAAGTCTCTTCATAAACAATATTATCTACCAGACAGGATTATTAGTGCCGAAAAAAAATATCCTGCGTTATTAGTTCAAGCTATTTACAGCTCAAATTCAGCCGAGATGGATAATACCTTTCATTATTTCTGAATTCATAAAATTGTTAGTCAATACGATTGGTGGCATAGAAAAATGAAATTTGAGGACTTGTATTGATTGAAGCAAGAATGTAAATCAACAAGTTTCTATTCACTACCCGAGTTTAAAATACAAAGAATATATGCAAATGCACAAAAGGTAATTAGATCGATAGATAGATAGATAGATAGATAGATAGATAGATAGATAGATAGATAGATAGATAGATAGATAGATAGATAGATAGATTCATGCATTTATAAATGTATATACAGGAAGGCCGAAACGTTCGACTGAAGGCGGTGCTCCAGCATGGCGACAGTCAAATGACTGAAACAAGTAAAAGAGTAAAAGATTAATACATACATACATACGTACGTACATACAGACATACATACATACATACATACATGCAAACATACTTACATATATACATGCATACATACCATAGCATGGTATAGCTTATCATAAGCAATGCTAATCATTTTGCACCAGTTGATCTTCCAGTTGCCATTGTCATCGACAGAAATTAATGGCTGCTCACGTAAGTAATGTTCATTTTGTTACATGGAACACTGTCTTTTCTGTAATTAAGGAAACAGCACATTTTGTTTTCTAATTAAACCCTACAGCTTATTAATACACATCGGTTCCTTTTTAAATATAATTAACTACGTAACAACTATAAGCATCTGCTGACAATACAGTCGTACAATTTTTAATCTACTTGCGTTGGGTCATCATCTATCCAGAACAGAGATTAAAGTGTTTTGTGCAAATGATTCCTGATTAGTTTTACAAGTATTATGATAACAAGATCTAAATACGAACGTGTGTATGTATACATATAATCAAGGTGTTCTTAGAATGTAATAAAACTACTTCGTTAGATATATTTTCTTAAATTATCTCACTACAGAGATAATTTCGGCTTAATTACGCATTTAAGGTACGTATTTGTTTCATTCACCTGAAAACATCATTCACCTACGATAGCATTCATATTAGTTTAACAGCTGTATAGCTACCTATACAATCTCGAAGCTCATTAATATATTTCTCTTATAACTAAAAAGAAAATGAACGGTTTAAGATTATGCATTAAATCACGAAAACATTTTCCAGTGGAATTTTTCTTTTTTTTTTCAGACAAAGCGTCTAAAATTGAAAGGGATATTTGAAAGATTTCTTCCGTATAATAGTTGAACAGCTGTCATGTTTACACAAGATGTAGGTTCGTGTCCCACGTACAGCTTCAAACTATTTCAATCGAAATGGTGTTTTTAGCTCCGTATTTACAAACTATGATTTGTAGTTTTATCTTCGTTGAATTTCATGCATACATACATACATACATACATGATCGCCGTCCATTGCTGACCTTCAGGAACATTGTACGCTCTAGGACTAACATATATTTTGCATTTGCGGTTCCGTCGGTGGCTAAAGGACCCTGCTCTTGACAAGCATACACGACTGCAAACATTGCAGACCAAGCTTTCCCCATTCACTATATCAGCAGTGCGCTTTCGAGGAGCACGCTTAAGTTCTTCATGCTGAATACGGGCTTTCTCAAAAGTGTCGGCCCCCTCCTTTACCTGCTTCCTCCATCCGTGGCGATGACAGGCATTGTTCTCCCAGTCAGTGTCCTGCATACCACAGGCCTGCCGGGGTCTCTTTCCATTCACAAGTTCCCCATATAGCATCTGCTTAGGGATCCTGCTATCCTTCTTTCTAATACATACAGACATGCAGGCATATATACACTCATTCAGGTATGTTTAAGTATATGCGTTTATTATTGTAATACAAGTAGAGAGTGTGTAATTCTTCTTTATATTAGATGTATGCGGGCGCTGAATATATAAGATTATATGGGAGTGCTACACGCGTGTATATGTGTGTGTATGTGTGTTTGTGCGTGGTTTGTGTGATCTGTGTATGTTTTATATGTGTTCTGTTTTTGTGCGGGTGCGTATATTATGTATTGTGTGTGGTTGTTTATGAAGGCGTGCGTGAAATATCGGTGCGTGTTCCCTTAAGAGATAGTTTTAATGAAGTGGTCAGCTATTTCACTCCAGACCATTACGAGAAGCGATACTTAATGAGATACTTTTCAGAAATCAATAAACTTGCTACCTTAGCAGCAACAGCAGCAGCAGCAGCAGCGATAGGAGCAGAAGCCGGTGATGATGATGACGACGACGACGATGATGACGGTGATGATGATGATGATGATGATGATGATGATGATGATGATGATGGTGATGATGACAACGACGACGACGAGGACGACGACGACGTTGACGATGATGATGATGATGATGATGACGATTACGATGATGATGGTGGTAATGTTGATAATGATGATGATGACGACGATGACGATAATGATGAGGATGATGATGATGATGATGAGGATAATGATGACGATAACGACGGTGATGACAATAACGAAGGCGAGGAGGAGGAGGAGGAGGAGGAGGAATAGAAAGAGGAGGAGAATGAAGGCGATGAGTGAGAAGAGGTGCGAGGACGATGAAGTTTAGTATTAGTATGGTTTGATGTTGATCACGACGCGGATTTGAGTGTCCTTGGCGTAGAAACTGACATGCTGCATTAAATATATTTCTGCTAATTAGTGCTGCAGTGTATACTAATTAAGACGTAGTTAGCGAGGTGTCATTACCTGCACACTTTTGCCAACTTACCAGCTTTTGAAAGAGTGATATATTGCAGTGAACGATCTGACAGGGTATTTAACCGGTTTGTGACCACAGGATGGATTATCTCTAACAAAGATACATTAGGAAGCGACATTTTAAGATTTAAAGAGTTCATGTAGTATTAATTATATAAGAGCAGAATGGATTAGGTTTATCTTCCTAGAATTACATGGAGATTAATGTCGTAATAAATGAAGGGTACTAGAAAGGCATTAGGTTTACCTACAGGGTGTTCAATAAGGGATTAACATTGTCTTTCGAATGGAGTAGAACGGAAGACAATTAGCTTTCGCTGTTGGGAAGAGATAAAGGGTGGGTTTACTACAGAATTAGGACCGCTTTACAAGTATAAATTTAGCTGCTGTTGGTGATGATGATGATGACGACGATGATCAAATGTAGAGTATACTAATCCCTACTAATTAGATATCTTCATGAATTCCAGTGATGATTAAAGTTAACAACAAGCAGCCGAAACCTTGCTCGCGCCCACAGGGGTCTTCATTATCTCAAAGAAAGAATTGGAAGGATGAAAATAAGTACAACGATTTCCCAGAATATAATAGTCTTCAAGACGTTCATAGTTTTGGGTATTTTGGTTGTGATTTTGTTTTGCAATGTAAATGTGGTTCAAAAATGTACTTTTGCTACATTCGGTGAGAAATAAATATTGTTTAATCTACACAATATATAGCTATGAGCTACTAATAGTTTCATACATTGGAAATGTTATCCAGGAAGGTTATAGTAAAACGCCTAGCGTCTCCAAGCAATCTATGGCTTTGAGCACGAGAGGCTGGTGGATGCAAAAAGAGGAAAGGTGAAAACAACGGAAAAAGAAGGAAAAAAGAAACAAATTAGAGTTGTGTCCCCTTTTATACCATAAAGCCATTTAGCTAGTTGTATAGACTCAACAGAAGGGCCCTAAAGCGTGCGATATAGCTGCTCAGCCCAGAGAGTGATGTGTTCCAATTCCGCAAAAGAAACTTCTCCGTATGCTTGCATTTGCTGAAAATTTCTGACGTGGAATTCAGTAGTGCAGTGGAGTTCGTAGGTCTAAAAGGGACCTGAAATCTTTCAGCTACGCATAACTTGCATTCTTTAGATCTATCAACGTAGAGTAAGGATTTTTTTTACGATTTTCCATTTGATTGCATCAGACGTGCTTTTTCATCCTTCCCATTTTTGCACCTACTTTTCTATTGATTTTACCATATAACCATCGCCAACGCAAAACATCCCTAACCTTTATTGAGTTTGTTTCATTTTATACATAGACACACACACACACACACACACATACACACACAGACGTACACACACATACACGCAGACACACAAACACACACACACGCACACACTCACACACACATATATGTATGTATGTACTGTTCTATATTTAAGAGATGAGGAATTATGTACATTGTTTATATTATTTACATTTGATGGATATTTGTCCTCATCTTGTTTGTTGTTAACCCTAAATATTCAATCCATAATTGCCCACGGGCATATGGCGTAGTGGTTAAGAGCGCAGGCTACTAGCCCCAAGATCCCGGATTCGATTTCCGGCAGTAATCTGAATAATAATAATAATAATAACATCGAAAAATATCTTATGTATTTTCGCCATGATAGATCGCTAACCACTACGTACACATATCTTTTCTCTCCTCGTTTGTCTCCTTATTTCTTTCTGTGGAAGAGCGTAGGCTCGAAACGTTAAAGACGGTTTCAGTTCCCGAGTGTTATACTAATACATCTGTTTGTCGTCTTCACCACCTGCCTTCATCTTATGTGTTATCTTTGTGAATTCTCCCTGTATATATATATATATATATATATATATATATATATATATATATATATATATATATATATATATATATATATATATATATATATATATATATATATATATATATATATATATATATATATATATATATATATATATATATATATATATATATATATATATATATATATATATATATATATATATATATATATATATATATATATATATATATATATATATATATATATATATATATATATATATATATATATATATATATATATATATATATATATATATATATATATATATATATATATATATATATATATATATTCGTTTTGCAAGATTTGTATGTATTTAGGCGGCGGGCTGGCAGAAACGTTAGCATGCCGGGCGAAATGCGTAGTGGTATTTTGCCTGCTGTTACGTTCTGAGTTCAAGTTCCGCCGAGGTCGACTTTGCCTTTCATCCTTTCGGGGTCGATAAATTAAGTACCAGTTACACACTGGGGTCGGTGTAATCGACTTGATCCCTTTGTCTGTCCTTGTTTGTCCCCTCTATGTTTAGCCCCTTGTGGGTAATAATGAAATAAGATATGTATGTATGTATATATAGAAATGCATGTATGTATATGTATCGAATGAAAATTTACAGTACATAAGGTTAGAATTAGAATCAATGTGAAGGCAGTTGTGCGCTATTATGACTATTTAAGATGCCATTTTATTGTTGCAAGATCACGTTTTATTTCAAAGTGCTACTTAATGATATGCCTGTATCGAACTGGCGTTCATTACACTGTTTGTTTAATGTTTTAGCATGTTACGATTATATCAAGTGCTTTTCGAGAACGCTAATATTTCAGAGTAATTTTGGCTGTTAGTAAAAATAGTTTCAGTATAACAGATGCTATAGAATATTGTCAGGCAAGATATTGAGTTTTCAAATACCAAACGTAGATTGCATGACAAGTGGGGGATATTCTGTTTAAACTTCTGAAAGTGTTATATAAGTTTTAATAGCCTTGCCGTTAAGCAGATATCTCTGCCATTCGGGGTTAAAGTTAGGTTTTGCGTTAGAGTGCTTTGAATAGGAACAGATTTTTCGAAGCAGTTACCATTGAATGGAAATAAGATACGTAATTGGCTGTATTATTTCGTTGATTCGGTTATCAAGAATCGTATTATTTCTTTTTGCCTTATTAGTGTATGATATGATGTTAGCGAACTCTCTTAATGTGCAATACCTGAATTTTAAGTGAATTTTGCTTCAAGTATATATTTTAAATATGTCACACAGGAAAATGTATTCGAGCAAGCAAAATACCGAATTATTTTTCCGACCAAGGAAATGACAATAATTGATAAGAATGGATTACAACATGTGACATTTCTTACGACTTTCTTTTAATGGACTATTATTTATTCCTTTATTTTTTACCTTTTTCCACCATTAAAATGCAGCCTTGCTGGTCCCCACGCTCAAGGATTTAGTGAACTAAATCTAAACCAATACCTTATCTAGTTTTTATATTCATAGCTTTTGCCGAAAACCTGCATTATATGGATGTAAACAACCCAATTGTCAATCATTGCATATATACATTTATATACACATAGATATATATATATATATATATATATATATATATATATATATATATATATATATATATATATATATATATATATACATATACATATACACATATATATATATAGGCATTATGTGTGTATATATACATATATTGTGTAGATGTGGGGATTTAGGTGTTTACGCTCAATAAACACACAACGCCCGGTCTGTGAATCGAAACCGCGATCCTATGACCGCGAGTCTGCTGCCCTAACCAATGGGCTATTGCGTCTTATTGCGTCTGCTTGGTAGATAGATAGATAGATAGATAGATAGATAGATAGATAGATAAATGCATACACACACACATATATATATATATATATATATATATATATATATATATATATATATATATATAGATATATATATACACACATATATTGCCATATACATATATATATATATATATATATATATATATATATATATATATATATACACATATATATTGCCATATACATATATATATATATATATATATATATATATATATATATATATATATATATATATATTCATTTAAGAAACGAGACGAGGAAAATGAGTTAATACAGAGAGATTAAGTTGACAGAAATGGAAGAAATTAAAAAAAGTCTTGGGCCGGGGTAGATAATTGAGTTGTCGCATCTCGTCTGACAGAGTTAGTGCGAGTTTTAGATAAACAGTATTTGTGTGTGTATGTACACAGAAATAAATGCATTTATACTTACACAAACACAATTTAAGCACATTCGCACTAAATCTGTCAGACGAGATGCGGCGTCTCAATTTATCTACCCGTTCCCCAGGCACAAAACACACACACACACACATACACACACACATACACAAACACATACACACACACACACTTATATACGTGTACGCATACAGATGTGTGTATATACACATACAGAGACAGGGTGAGGAAGAGGAGAGTGAGATGAACAAAGAAAGCAATCGAGCATATGATTTAAATTTCTGCAGAGAGATTTAAGTTATAGGATAATAAAAAAAGAAACGATGTGTATTGGTGATAGAAGGGTGACTAGTTTGCTGAAGATGACAAGGAAAATCGAAAATGCCGAAGACATATTTATGAACCATCACAGTCTTAATATACCAAGTTGAGCTATGACATTCAGTCTGTAAGTTCCCGGTGAGCAATTTTAGTCTGTTAATCATTGACACAGGAATCGAATTAAATGAAAAAAATAAAGATTTTTTTCTTTATTTTTATTTTCTGAAATGTTGTTAGGGCAATTACCTGATGCACTGACTGCCAATATTGTGTTAGTTGAATTAAATGTTTGAGGGCTGTAAGCCAACTGGGTTTTATTAAGTCTGCCAAATACATTAGCCTTGGAAAACCTTTCAGATGGGCCGGTTTTAATGCATATTTCATTTTCAGATACTTAC
Source organism: Octopus bimaculoides (assembly GCF_046866305.1). Classification (NCBI taxonomy): domain Eukaryota; kingdom Metazoa; phylum Mollusca; class Cephalopoda; order Octopoda; family Octopodidae; genus Octopus; species Octopus bimaculoides. The sequence continues at coordinate 4,270,505 of NC_142939.1, read as the reverse complement.
TAGTCAGCAATAACGCTCTCTCGCTCTCTCTCTCTCTCTCTCTCTCTCTCTCTCTCTCTCTCTCTCTCTCTCTCTCTCTCTCTCTCTGTTATATACATAGACACTCACCAACGGCACATCATTGGCAAATTACATTTCGCTGTCACAAACCGTCTGTTAAGAATTTGCTTCATTTTTGGCTGATGTTCTACGGTACGTTTAAAAATTAATTTCAATTTTGTGTTGACAAGCATAATAGTGAAAATGAACGGAGACATAATGTCGATAGTTCGATAGCAAAGTTAGGTTTTACTTAACAGCACCATAAACCACTAAACAGGATATTGTGAAATGAAAGGCGTAAGTGTGAACCGTTACTAACTGTGTTCGAATGCTACCTGATTTGAGATTAGTAAGCAGAAAATTTATAATCTTGATAAAAAAGAAAACGAAATATTTTCATAATGGTTTTGTTATAGCTGCCTCTGGGTCCACAGTGCAGTCTATGCATTGAAGACCAAATCTAAGAACGAAACTTGTCTCCTTACGTTCCAGAAATACTCAATACTTCACCCTAAAACAGTCTTGCTTTGTGTCTAATGGGATTGGAAAGGAATTCTGTACTATGAGCTTCTCCCAAGTAACCAGACAATTAATTCTGAGAAAGACTGCACACAACTGGACGAGTTAAAAGCAGCAATTCGAGAGAAACTTCCAGAATTAGTCAACAGGAAGGGTATTGTTTTCGAACATGATCATGCAAGACCGCACGTTTCTTTGGGAACCAGAAAAAAATTGCTGCAGCTCGGCTGGGATGTGTTACCCCACCCTCCATATTCACCAGATATTGCTCCTTCGGATTTCCACTTATTCAGGTCTCTGCGGAATAGTCTTAATGGTAAAAATTTCAATTCCTTGGATGACGTAAAAAGATACCTTGATGAATTCTTTGCCATGAAACCACCTTAATTCTGGGAAGAGGGTATTTTCAAGTTAAAGGAAAGATGGAGACGCATTGGGCAAAAAAATGGCTCATATTTGGTTGATTAAAAATGTAATGGCAAGTATTTATTGACCTTTTTCTTTCCTTTAAAAATCGGTACGAACTTTCCGGACAACCCAATAATAAATTCAATAAAGTTCTTCGAGTTTTGAATCTGGAACCAGGTGGGTACGAAATTCGACCTCGGAATTTTACCATCAATTTAATGGAAGTTGTCTTTGAATTGGAATTGGCAGTTGTGGAGTGTATTTACCTGTTCAAGGAAGTAAACATATTCCAGCCTATGATCTTCAGACAAGCTCTGCTCCCGCTCTCTTTTCCTCACTCAATCACTCACTCAATCTCTCCCTCACTCACCTTCTCCCCATCGCTCATCCTCCCTCCATCCCTCATCACATCTTCATCCTTCATCTTCTCTCTTTCCTTTTCTCTCCCATCCTCTCTCCCTCTCCTCTCTTCCTCGATGTCTCACCATCATTGTATCTCCACCCTCATTCTCTCTCTCCCTCACTCTCTCTACTCCCTCACTCTCTCTACTCCCTCACTCTCTCTACTCCCTCACTCTCTCTACTCCCTCACTCTCTCTACTCCCTCACTCTCTCTACTCCCTCCCTATCTCTCCCTTCCTCTTTCTCTCACTCCCTCACTCTTTTTTTCGTCGGCCTCTTTGAATTCCCTCTTTCATGTCTCTTGTCCTGCTCTCCTCGATTTGCAATGGCTTTTCTGCAACATAAACACTTGCTTGCTTCACCGACTTTGGGGGAGGTGGGGGCCAGCGAAGACCCGGATGCTTCCTCCAGACCAAATTAATGAGGAAAACAAAAAGAACAAAAATAAATTCAAAGATGTCATTAGCTAAATATATATCACCATGCTGCTGTCATAAAATAGTTTTTAGGTCTAGACATGTTACATCTACAAATAAATAAATAAATACCAAAAAAATAAAAATCAGACAAACTGGATATTTGAAAATTAGACTGTTTTATTAGTCATGTGTCTAGACAACATCAATACATCGTGATATTTCGCTTGTTTTGAAATATAAGAAAACAATAAAGAAATATTGGGGGACCATATTACAATGTGAAGAGAGAATTTATTATTTATTAATTATATATTTCTGTTATTTCAACTATCGTTTATTCATGGTTTCGTTTGTACTGATTAATTTTGTTCAGATTTTCTATATCTATGTTATTTTGCTGGCTAATGACGAAACGAAAATCACGTTCATTTTCCACAGAAATTAGTAATAAAAAGGTTACAAACTTCAATGTTTGAAATTTTAGCAATCGAAAAAAACCATTATTGACATACATGAAGTCCAATTTTCATGTGTAGACGATAAGAAAATCATGGCATTACGAAACCTTGAGAGATTTTTTTAAATGAAGAAAATTCATAAATTTAAAGAAAAATAAAAGCATTATGAAACCACTTAAAAGACGAAAAAATTTATCGAAATGAAATCAGCAGTATTATATGACCTTGGAATGTGTAATTAAAAATGTAATTAAAATTATGGAAATGAAAGAGAGAGAAGTTAACGACAATGAAACTCTGCCTGGCACTCATACTGTCTTTGCAGGTAATTACAATTTTCATACCTGTGTCAGAACCCTAACCGTAAATACAAAACACCACCCCTAACCCTAATTTTAAATACTAACCCCTAACACTTCTTAAACTTAACCTAAGTTTTAGCCCTAAACGCTAAGCCCTAGTCTTGCACTGTTTCAAATACCTAACTCGTTTTGTCGACCTTGAAAGGATAAAAGGCAAATTTGAACTCAGAACGCACTGATTCGGAAGAAATACCGCTAAGCATATTGTCAGGGATGTTAACGATTCTGCTATCTTGCCGCCTTCCGCGATAATAATTACAGCAGCAAGAGAAACATTGCCAGGAGCAGTCTCGAGAGCAATAGTGGTATCCATGGTAACAGATTGTGTAAGCCATTCACTCCACTCTGATCTCGAAAATTTAAAAAATTTTGGATTTTAGAATGAGAATGTTTCTTTTCTGTTTTGTTTTGTTTTTCTGTTTTGTTTTACTTTTTTCTTGAGTTGCAAATTGCCTACGCTGTGTTTCTAGGATGGAAGCGGATATAGTATTGTTGTTGGTATAGCATTTCTTTGTGTTTCCAGCAAGAAAATGCTCATGTTATGAAATACTACTTCAACCGGATGTGTAAAGCTCGAACTGTGTTGCAAGCATAATAATCACCACACATCTTACATTGTTGAAGGTAGACAACATATAAACATCGGCAATTGATTGTGTCACAGATGGAGCATTTGATCAATGTGCTTCGATAGCGGTCGCTGCGGGTGTAGTTTGTAGGTAGGTATTTCTGAAACCGCAAAACGTGTGTCGAGTCCTCTGTAAACAGAGATGCACGTATCAGCGGTTGTCTCTTCATTGAAGTGTCTGTCTTCAAGAAGTAATTGCTCATGGATTTGTCTTCATGCTACGGAGCTTTGACCTCGGCTGATGAGGAAAAGCCGGATAAAAATTTATTCCCAATGCTTCTAAGTAATAGTGTTGAATGGGTAATCCGCTTTTTGGTATTACTGCACTTGTCTTGGGTATGGGTGATTTCATTACACATGTATCTAGTTTTGGCACGGATAGAAAGGAGTGACGTAAAGTACGCAGAGTTCAATGCTGACTGCTTTTACGTAGAAATCAAAATTGGTTTTCCTCTCTTCCTGCGATGCTCAGTAAAAAGTCGAGAAGTGGCGGGAACCCAGCGTTGCTAATGTGCTCGGCTGTTTTACCATTTTTGTAAATATTGTATAAGCAGGGACGTGCTGCCTGGGTAGGCAAGTTAGACACTGCCAACCCTGAATAAAATAGATTAATAGTAGCATTTTTCCTTTTATGGCAAAATATACATTTTCCAAGGAAAATGCCCCTTGTATTTGAACAATATGCAAATATTCTTTTAAAAAACTTTTCTTTTAATTTTTCCAAAATTTAAATGATTTCTATACTTACAGTTGGAAAAGTCTCAATGACTGAAACCGGTACTGAAAATTATTCTAGCATTTTCTACCTTGACTTTTTTTCCATATATATCAACTCGTGTGTTTCTTTTCAACCTTCTACAAATATATATATATATATATATATATATATATATATATATATATATATATATATATATATATATATATATATATATATATATATATATATATATATATATATATACATACATACGTATGAGTGTGAGTGTGAGTTTGTGTGTGAATATATATGTATAGATATACATGATATGCATGTATACTTAAAAAATAAAAATTTTCTTTCACTTATAGAATGCGTTGTATTAATGCCCCTTCAATCCGTTCATTTTGTGACTTATTCTTTCTGTAAGGGATGAGGAGTTAGAGTCTCCAGGCATCTCCTCCATCGGATCTGTCAGCATCTAAACTCTTTCCTTTTAAAATACTGAAACAGGGATTAATGAAGGACTCTTTAATAAAACTTTATTTTTCGAAATAAAAATATTCGCTGTCACATCTCTGTAGAAATTTTAGTTTTCTGAGGGAAAGAAAAAAAAAACGAAATGTCTTCCTTTAACGTTTGCAGTGTAAGATATTTTTCCTTTTTGCCTTTCATTTCTTTCTGTGGGGTTTTTTTTTTTTTTCTTTTCGTCAGCCTTTTATAAAAGTTTTCTTTCCTTGTGTTTATTGACAACATAACGATACCATAGTTTATTGCACTCAAAGATTACTATACTTCAAAACTGTCACCGAGCAAGCTGTTATTATATCTGTTTGTCGGGTACTAAATTAATTCTTACATTATTTGCAGCATATGGTTTCACCTACATTATCTTTCCACTCGAGTTTTAAATGTCGGAGTTGATTACCTGAAAATTATCCCTTGTGTGTTTATGGATTCATATTTAAGATTGCATTAATAGTAGCATTTTCTTTTTGTTTTCCTTTTCGTGTTGATATATTTCAAAGCAAATTCTATTTTCTAGCCAGGCACAGGGAACGCCATCATAAAATTTCTCCATTAACAGTTCCGTTATCATTTTACTGTCTACTTGTTTTTAATTGAATTTCTTTCTAATCTTTCTCACCTTCTATATCTCTACATCTCACGTTTTCATTTTACCTTATTTCTCTTTTTTTTATCAAATATGTGGTTTCTAAGCTTTATTTCACTTTATATCCTACCTGTCGACATTTTTCACTTCTCAAAAGATGTTTTACTTCTCAGTAAAGAAAAAAACAAAAACAAATGAAGCCATTTAATTGACATTGCTGTAAAAATGTAAGCGAGGGACAGGAGAATGATCAAATCAGTTAGATCGGATCTTAGCAGCATCTAAACTCAACTGTATAGTAACATACTTTAAGTACAAAAAGCTCTTTTAAAACTTTAAAATAATATAGTCAGTTGAATAACTTCTGTGTATTTGTGAAATGATAAGATATGCTCTGTGTTCCCTTTACTTTTTGTAAGCAAGGCTAGCCCTTAAGGATTGTGGAGAAAATTAGGGACAAATTGGGGAAGGAACTCAAGACTTAGAGCCAAGTTAGTGAATTGGCTTATTAAAAAATATTGCTTTCAGATTTTGGCACAGGGCCAGTAATTTCGGGAGAGGGAGTAAGTTGATTATATCGACCGCACCAATCGTCTGTTACTTATTTTATCGACCCCGAAAGGATGAAAGGCAAAGTCAGTCTCGATCGATAAAACCTGCCTCTCCATTCTCACCTTCTTTTTCAAGCGGTACTTGAAAAAGTTGATGAGCGATTGGCCAGAGTGGTAAGCGTTTGTCTCTAATCCTTTCGCTCGAGTCCACCACACACATTCTTTCACCATGGCCACCAGTACGAGGAAGAATGCCTTGCTTTCCCGGTTGAAGGAAAGTGGCGGAGCAATTTTCAGGGTAGGCTCGGCCGACAAGCGGACTCATCCCACCCGTGGCAGCAGCCGCTCGGCATAAGCCCACAGGTCCGAAATGGTTGGACACTGCACGAGTGCGTGCAGAATGGTTTCGTCGCTCTGACCGCATCTGGGGCAAGTTAGTTCGGTGTGTCTCGGATAGATAGATAGATAGATAGATAGATAGATAGATAGATAGATAGATAGATAGATAGATAGATAGATTGATTGATTGATAGACAAAAGATTTAGCGATGTAAAAGCACCCCCTGATAATTCAGCCATTAAATGAAGTAACCGGAAGTCCGAAAGATTATTGTTTCATGCATTACTAGCTGAAAAGCCGCAATCTGTGCGGATTTTATGCTAACTACTGCGGGGGGCTAATTGGGCATGCGGCCCAGAATCAAAGAGAGGTAAGTAGCATAACTATAATACATCTATAATGACTATATGTCCCGGTGGTGTTTGATCAGAGGTTGAGGATGGATGAGTATTCATTCTGTAATGCAATCTTTCTATAGTTGCCGTCCGAAGTTGAATTCCAACTGTTGACCAATTTGTGCCAAAGTTCTTATCTCGACGTATGTAGATAGGGGACGTAAACACACTGGCACCGGTTGTCAAGCGGTGATGGGAAGACAAACACATACACAATGAGACACACACACACACACACACACACACACACACACACATATATATATATATATATATATATATATATATATATATATATATATATATATATATATATATATATATATACGACGGGCTTCTTTCAGTATCCATCTGCCAAATTCATTTCACTTGGCCTTGGTCTGCCCGAGGCTATAGCAGAAAACACCTGCCCAAGGTTCCACGCAGTGGGACTGAACTCGGAAGCATGTTGTCGGGAAGCAAGCGTCTTAACACAGCCATGCCTGTATGTATATATAAGTATATGTATATGTACACACACACACACGGACACGCACACACGCACACACGCACACACACATATACACATATATACAAATACACACACACACATATGTATGTATATATATATATATATATATATATATATATATATATATATATATATATATATATATATATACAAGAATAAGGGCAGAGAATCGTCAATTAATAATAGAATTAATAATTAACAATTCATAAATATCGCCATCCGCTTTAGAGAAAAATTTGTAGTTTGGAATCAGTAGTTCTTTGACTGCTATTTCTAAATTTTCAGTATGTTGTAGAAGCAACTCAATTGCTAATCCCTGTATATTTATGATGATATATATATATATATATATATATATATATATATATATATATATATATATATTACAGTCTGTTTGTCTATCTACCTATCTATTATGTGCGTGTGTATGTGTGTTTGTATGTGTGCGTGCGCTCTCGTGTGTGCACGTATTATGTACGAATGCTGTACATATGCTTAAATTTGCAAATATGTATTGGAATGTATGGTGGCTATCAATCAATACAGTAAAGACGTGTGTGTATGTACGAGTATAAATATTTGTCAAGTATACATACATGCGCCTGTATGTCTTTGAGTACCTGAATGTGTATTGATGCTGTGTATCATCGTTTTAAAATTCTTTCTTTTTCGTTCGCCTCTTACTCTGTCTACAACCTCTATAAACCATTTGTAATGAATGTCTTTGTTAGTTTTTCACAATAGCTTCCATCTTTTCCCTCCTTTCTTCGCTATAATTTAGTTTTGTATATTATTAGTTATATATGAGTGTGTTATATGTATTTGTGTGCCTGTGTATGTGTAAGTATATATACATATATTCCTATATATATATATATATATATATATATATATATATATATATATATATATATGTATGTATGTATGTATGTATGTATGAATACTTATATACACATATGCGCATATATACATACATACATGCATACATACATACATACATACATACCTATATGTCCTGCCTTCTTGCGTATTCATTTTTTTTTTAAATACCATTTTGTTTATTCCATGCAACATAATTGTTCACTTCTTGGGATTACGCTTTATATTTTCGTCGCAGCCTATGCCGCCACATGTCAATCTTACAAAAATCTATTGCTCTATTGTATGTGACACTCACAGAATAAGTCGTATAAAAGAGCTAAATTCCATGAATTTCAAAATAGGTTAAGATGTAGCTTGCAGATCAATAAATCTATTTACATTTGAGAATATAATAAGCCTCAGTTAAACTTCTATTCTTCGTTCAGGTTGCGCTTTTAGGCAGGGTCGTATTTGATTTTCGATTTTTGTTTTTGTTTTGTTTTTTTATATTGCCTCAAAATCAATAGTAGATGAAAATACATAAAAAACAAACCAGAATTGTGATAAAAATATAGGAAGCCACGTAAATATAATATAATAATATTAAAAAAATATTTTATGAAATATAAAACAGATACAGAAATAAACAAAGAGATATTCAACACACGAAAATGAAATCAAGAATTCGATAAATAGAATTTATTTTTTGTTAAGGAAAAAATATGAGAAAGCAAAATGTCGAATAAGAAAAGATAAGAAAATATACTTTATTGTAAAGTTTAAAACTGTTTATTGTGAAGTTTTAATTCACCTTGGTTACTACTGCAATATTATATGACAGCAGTGTTCTCGTAAAGTGGAGTGGAATAGTTTTGGTGTGTATGGAAGGCTAAAGGAGACTGAAAGGGTATGGAAGCGAATGGAATAAATTTGGATGTATTGGGGGTCGAGTTTGGTAGGCTAGAGTGGAATATAATATTGTAGTAGAGAAATTTTACGAATTAGAAGAAGATAGCATATAGTAGTGCAACAGTGTAGTGTGGTGAGTGGAGGTGAAGAGATGTGTGTTGTAAAATGGCTGGACTGAAGTAATATAGCGTGAAGTGGAGTGGAGTAACAGTAGTGTGGAATGTGAGGCGTTACACTCCAATTCTCTCTCCTTCCCTCCATTTAAATATTCTTTTCTACTCTAGGCACAAGGCTCGAAATTTTGGGGGGAGGGGTGGCCAGTATGCAACTGGTACTTAATTTATCGACCTCGAAAGGATGAGAAGCAAAGTCGACCTCGGCGGAATTTGAACTCAGATGACATACCGCTAAGCATTTCGCCCGGCGTGCTAACGGTTCTGACAGCTGGACGCCTTCCTCCGTTTAAATATTATACTCCTATCATATTTTACACACAATTCTTTCACATTTCGTATCTCTCCGACTCACTCCCCATTCACCGTCCTCTGTACTATTTTACTCAACTTAGCTCTACCACACTTAAATCCGCTGTTCTTTTCTAATTATTTTAAATCATGTGTTCTTCTATAGAAAGAACATACGCATCAAACATTCTAGGTATAACCTCCAGTTTAGAATTTCTTAATTCGTATACTATGATAATCATGCGTGTAATTTTTTTAACGATTACTACACTTAGTCGAGGGACATGAACAGATACTCCTATGAGCCAGCCATTAATTGCTTCTCAGAACCGTTGGGTCAGATGTGTACCGAACTCTCATGGGAACCTCAATGAAAAAAAAGAACAGTTATTTGGATGGTCGCCGAAATGTTCGTATATCTTCCGGCTTACATTCCAACACAACTACATGTATTTTAAATATATAAATAATATACTGTTCTTTACTGAATTGTGTAGTTATCTAGTTATCCATTGTGTGTGTGTGTGTGTGTGTGTGTGTGTGTGTGTGTGTGTGTGTGTGTGTGTGTGTGTGTGTGTGTGTGTGTGTGTGTGTGGACAGATGTTTGTATGCATTTGTTTATATATACTATGTTGCTGTACTAATAAATTCTAAACAGTGTCAAACAAGAACCAATATGCAAATTGTCTTGTAAATTAAGTTGCATTTTCTAAATAGCTTCTTTCTGTTTGATAATGTTTTTTTTTCTTGGCATCAGAATTTAAGGAAATTCTGTCGACGATAAATTAGAATTTAGTCTTAGTTTTGTTTTGTTTTAACGCCAGGTCGCTCCTAATCTCACAGATCTGTGATCAAAATCATTTACAGACGTAAACAGAGAAGTTATTTTTCTCTCTCTCTCGCTCTCTTTCGGACATACTATGTTTAAACTATATTAGCCAACCCACCATCTCTTTCCTAAAGATCGTTGGCCGTTATAACGCAATAGTTCGGCGATGTTTGTCGTATAATTTAGTTGTGTATGAACAATAATGTAGTTGGTCCTCTTTTTTCCAAAAATTTAAAGTCGTTTTATGAGATCATGGGCTGATTTACCAAAAACCATAAAGTTCCAAGTCTGTTTCGGGGACTTTTACTTGGAAGTCATCTTCACTCAAGCGCTAATGGCAGAACTAATATATTTAAACGCCTTGGCTGCCTCTATACTATTCATTACCTACATCTATCTGTAGTTTAGTTATAATACGAACTGTTATTTAAAGATTGTTTGCCAACATAACATGGCAGTCTTGGTTTAGGACGAATGTTGCTGTAATATAGCCCCAGGAGACATCGTCTCCAGCTGGCTATACGGCACGATATGTGTATCGCGATTACTGGGTTATTTCCCTTCATCAGCACAGAATATTTGTTCGGCTAGAGGTGGCGCTGCCAAATTCCCGTTCGAAATATATAGTTTTCAACTCTTTGAAAATAAAATGCATAATGTGTGTGTGTGTGCGTGTGTGTGCGTGTGTGTGTGTGTGTGTGTGTGTGTGTGTATGTGTGTGCGTGTGTGTGTGTGGGTGTGTGTGTGCTTTGTAGTCCGGTGTCGAGAGAGCAAAC
>NC_142939.1:4252317-4254817 GCF_046866305.1 Octopus bimaculoides | reverse complement strand
GATTGGGAAAATATTAGACGACATAGGTTGTTTGTTTATATAGAAATGAAGTCAGCTTCTGGGTACATAACTTTGGATTGACTAAAGCAGCTTGTGCATCTTGAATTCAATATTACTTAAAGGGATTTTGTATAGTATCAAGATGAGTATGCACAATTTAAACACGTGAATCACTCTCCTTCGCTATTATTCATAGATAACTAATGATTGGGCGTCTAGCAAGTCACTCTCCATGCTAGAAATAGCATTCAAACTTCATTGAAATTACTTTAGATAAGAGAAAGACACTTGGATAACGAGCGTCTTACGTTTATTGAATGATAGGATTTACGTACTACGTGCATAAAAGCGGAATGATCAAAGCCAGAATGCTTTTGCCAGGGGTTTTCTCGATCACGCTAAACGTGAGTTTAACGTAGGAGGCTCAATGTGATAGCGTTAAAATGTTGATGCTCACTAGCACCCTTAGTCACTTAGTGACGTCTATATTCGTGCCTTTTTGTTGTAAATTGCAAATAAGCCTTAATAATTTATAGATAGATAGATAGATAGATAGATAGATAGATATACATATATATGTATTTATATATATATATATATATATATATATATATATATATATATATATATATATATATATATATATATATATATATATATATATATATATATATATATATATATATATATATATATATATATAAAGTTTTATACATATATAAATATGTGTGTTCTTACATATGTTTATACGTAAATATATATCTTATCATTATTATGAAATAATATGTTTTAGAGAGAGTGAGAGAGAGACATACATACATACATACATACATACATACATACACACCTCTAAATATCTGCTTGGATTTAATTTGTAGAGAGCAGGTATTCTAGACATATTATTTCATAAGAGATTGTTTCAAGTAAGTGGCGATATTAGAAAATATAATGATGAGCAAATACGTATATCGCAAGTTTCCTTAAAAAGACAGATGTTTCTGAACTGGCAATTATTTCCTTCTAACAAGCTATTTCTTATACAGGCAGGTATTTAGACGGCCTGTCTAATTGCCAAGTAATTACCCTTCTCAGTGCCAGCCAGGATTCGACAGTGTTGACCTTCATGATTTGGCAATGATTTCTGCTGGTGTTTTTTGGCATCAATTAGTCGTATACAAATGTGGAAGAATATCAATGAATCGATGAAACGGTGATGCCACTATAGTGCTAATCAAAGCATGATAACGGGCTTTTAAATTGCACCGTTTGTAATAAAAGTTTCAGATTTCAAGAACGCCCTCAAGTAATTACGCTATAGTTTGTTTTAAAAAGATATTTCGAATATTGAAATGGAAGAAAACTTGGCGACTATGTTCGATAAATTGTTTTCTATGTTATTGCTTTTCTGACTTTCTGTTTTATTTTATTTTCCTTCTTTATATATAACTATGACAGGAACAGACCAGGTTGAATGGCGGTTATATATTTAGTTTGTTCTTTCGCCAGATTCGCGAAGGAAGAAAGAAAGTAAAAAACGAAAATGTATATAGAACAGGAGAAAATTGACAATAGAGAGTGAAAGTGAGAGAGAGGGGCGAAAAAAGAATTACTACAAGGTATCAAGAGGGAGTAAGAAAACAAGACAAGCAAAAATATCCTGAAGAGAGGGAGGAATAAATGAAAAAAAATATGCGATAGAAAAAGAGTGAGCGTTTCTGTATGTGTGTGTGTGTGTGTGTGTGTGTGTGTGTGTGTGTGTGTGTGTGTGTGTGTAAGAGAGAAAGTGAGATAGAGTGAGGACAGTGAGTTTAAGATCAGTTGATGTTTGCAAGGTGTAAAGCACTCCATAATAGGATAAGAGGAACGGAAGAAAAAAAAGAGGCGGAGACAAGAACAGACAAATACAGGCGGTGTGAGTTGTGTGTGTTGGATTAGTTAATAGAAGGAAGCCAACTATTTTGTTTCCGATGCCAACAAAGACAAATTAAATACATGTCAGAACGAAGGTGGCGTTTTACAACAGAAAAACTAATTGAAAGTTATGGAAACAATTATACTAGTCTACCTCGTCATCCGCCACCGTCTCTCGCCCTTTCACTACCATGACCACCAAGACAATTGCTAGTTTCAGAGGATGACACAAGGTCAGAAATTTCGACGGAGGGGGGTAAATCGATTATATCGACCCAAGCACGCAACTGGTACTTAATTTATCGACCACAACAAAAAATGAAAGGCAAATTCGATCTCGGCGGAATTTGAACTCAGAACGTAAAGGCAGACGAAATACCACGAAGCATTATGTCCGGCTCGCCACTTTCCCCAAAACAGTTATTGACATCCAAAACTGCCAACATTACAAATCCACTCACAAGGCTTTGGTCGGCCCGAGGCCATAGTAGAAGACATTTGCCCAAGGTGCCACGCAGTGGGACTGAACCCGGAACCATGTGGTTGGTAAGCAAGCTACTTACCACAAAGCCACTCCTTTATATTTTAG
>NC_142939.1:4229817-4247317 GCF_046866305.1 Octopus bimaculoides | reverse complement strand
AAGAACACTCAGACAAATGTTTCTGAACTCATATCGCAGCGAAAAAAAAAAAAAAAGATGCAATGAAGGGCAGTTTTTTTTTTTTTTCTTTTTGTTTTTTTCCAACTCATTACTCCACCAGGACCGATTTCGGAGATAGAGACAGATAATGAGTTCAAAACGAACAAGCATTAACACGGGGCCTCTGCATAGCCATATTCCCTGCCTGAAACCAATATATACACACATATACATACATGTATACACACACAGAGGCGCATATATATATATATATATATATATATATATATATATATATATATATATATATATATATATATATATATATATATATATATATATATATATATGTATGCGTGTGTGTTTCTCTCTATTTCTCTCACTATCTTTCTGTGCTTCCTACGGTTTAATCAAACGATTAAGGAATCCCTTATAGACCTTTCGTTATATATATTATTTAATATATATTTTATAAAGAAACCATATATTATTCGAATATAAATACACATACACATTCATACATACATACATACATACATATATGAATGTATGTATGTTGTATGTGTGCGTGTGTGTATGTTAATGTACGTATATATGAGACTTTATCTATATATGATATTGATGATTATCTATATATGTATATGTGGGTGTATGTTTGTGTCTATGTGTTGTAAGTGTATGTATGAGTCTATCTGGTTCTATGATGCGTCTGGAAGCTTGTGTGCGTGTGTGTATGTGAGTCTGAGAGATAGAGAGAGCGAGAACGTATGTGTGTGCGGGCGTGTGTCTGTTCATCTACATATTCGTATTTGTAACAACATATGTAGACCTCCTGTTATACTAAAGGCTCTCAAGAGAACTTTTAAGTTTCTCAGACAAGCAGACATTAGCTATTTTGCTGAAGGCGTAAATGTGTTCAAAAGATAAAACTAAACGAAACATAAGTGAAATAGTGATGCAAGGTATATCTCCTATCTCAAGTCAATCTACATCACAGTGTCAGCAAATTAATGATGGAGATGTTTACAACGTCTTAACGAAAGAGTGGCATCAATAATTTTACGTACTCTGTAACCGGTCAGCAAAGGAGCCTCCTTGCGGTTTCGTCAAACGCAAAATCACACACACGCACGCACACACACACACAGAGACGTGCACAGAAGCTCACACTTACAAACACACTGAGACACACACATACACATACATACATACACACACACACATATATATATATATATATATATATATATATACATATTTATACATACACATACGTACATACACATATATATACATATACATACATATATATATATGTACATACACATACATATATATACTTACATATACATACATACGAATATATATACACATATACGTATATATATATACATATACATACACATACATACATACGTATATATATATATATATATATATATATATATACATACAAACATATATACATATGTACATATACATACATATGTATATACATACATACATGCATACATACATACATACATACATACATACATACATACATACATACATACATACATACATATATCTGTTTGAGTATTCATAAGTCAGCAAAAGTAGGTTCTCCTATATTTCTCAAGAGAGTGGTAAATGAATCACAGTCTACAGTCTAATAGTTTCGCGTCAGATATTACTTAAGCGGACAACTATCCACTAAAAGCGCTCCTCGGAGACAGAATGAGTGGAGAAAGTGGTAACTGTTTTATGTTACTGTATGAAAGTTTAGAAGTGTCGCATTCGGTCCGGTTTATAGATTCTGTAAGAAAGAAGGTGAACCGAAGTCAAGGGAGACAATTAACAGAGAAAATTAAAATAACCTTTGCCTCTAGAGGCTATGTTATAATTACAAATGGCAATTAAGCATAGCGCAATATCAGAAGGGGAGATAATATCAATAATCAAGAATTCTCCAAATTTGTCATTCAGGAAAAGGACAGGCTTAATATCTGGAGATTGGACGACACTCGTGGATACGTCTTTCTGCCTCTATAACCATCTTCAGCACGACAGTCGTCCCATATTCAGTTAATGCCTTATCTCGCATCGCTGCTCAGAAATTCACGTGCTCTTGATACACCAGACGGTACGCATTGATCTATAATGTAGCAAGGAATAAAAAGAAAGAATAAAGATTGTGTAATGACTTCCCTGTTCGGTGTGCATTGGATTAAAGCCATTCCTGTAAGTCACATGCAAATATAAGTGCCTGAGTCTCCTAGGCAGTGAAGAAGTGGAGTAATACAGAATTTTAAAATCTGGAAGAATGCATATTTCCTCTTAAGAATGAAGCACCTTTACCTCTCTTAAAAGTGTAATTCATATTTAGGACCAAGTTTTAGGTAAAATTTGAAATAGTAAAATTCTTATCACTCCAAATTTTGCAATTAAAAGGCGACAAATGCAGAAATAAGCTTAAGAGCTTAAATCTTCTATTTCTTTACATGAAGGCAAGACACAATGTTTTCTTCTATCACATGCAATGACATGATCTTAACTTTCTAAACCACTCATAGACGAGTGGTTTGCCACCATACATGTACTGTTGTGGGCTTGCGTTTTCCTTTTTTTGGGGTGTGGGGGGGGGGGGGGGCTTTGAAAGATTAATTGTATATGGTAAACACTGTAGCGTTTCCTTTACTCCTGGTTGTAAAATAATTGGTTCGTTGTGTATATGTAACTTGATATATTGTCTTTATCGTGCCGTCTACTGATTCTATATAATGTTTCTTTCAGCAGGTATTTTCTATCCAGAGGAACATTTTCGAAAAAGCATTCATAAATTAAGTCTCCTCAAATCCTTTATGTTTCTGCGCTCATTGTCTATTACTAATGGTCTTGCTTCGAAATACCATAGACTGATAGTTCTTTTGAGGAGAAAGTTAGCCTTAAAAACCTCCTTAATCTCTCAAATTCTTCTGCAATGTCATTCTCATGAATAAATTTTGGACTAACAGCGTTCATGACATTCATACAAAGCAAACCCTGAGTAATTTTTTATTTATTTTTTACATTCACTAACATTAACACAACATCTATTCTCTTATCAATTTCCATTAATGCATCAATTTTCCCAAAATTTCAATGAGTAATCCATCAAATTTTTTTTCGTTTGACTTCTCAAATATTTTGTAGTTTCGTGGGTGTTTTTAGCTTTTTTTTAAAAAAATCATTTAGGAATTCTAAGGTATTACAGTTACTTCGCTTTCAGTTACCTGAAAGTGATTTCTCTTATCACATTTAATACAAGTTATACCGAATACAGGACATAGCGATTGTTCGTGCTTATATCCACAAAAGTGACGTTTAGAATCAGATTTATACTACTTTCCATCAGCTTATTGTGCAGTGGTATCATCAATACCACCATTGCTTTCTTTATTTTGTTTATTTTTTTCAATTAGTTTCCCTTTAAAAATCATTTTAGCTGTTAAATGCATTGATGGTATGCATTAAACTTCATATCCCCGATAGAAAATACCCTAATGTGATGTTCAGATGATTGCGTGCCCCGTATAAGTGGCATTTAGATCTAATCATCTTAGCATTTTGTTCTTTATTTTATTTTATTTTTCGAAATTCACAAAAGCCACCTCAGTCCCGTAATTTTTGAGAATAACTTTGAATCGAGTCAGTCAGAGTTACTAGTTGTAAATAGAACCTGCCTCTTTCAGGAAACAGAAATTTCTTTTCAGGACAAATTGTCATTACTGAAGATCTTATATTGCTAAAAGTAAGGTCTTCGTTTTACACATGGAGGATAATAATACTATTGTTAATGTTAAGCCCCAAATCAGCGTCTATCGAACAGAACTATAATAAAAAGCCTTCCAGTCGTGGCAATGCATCTTTATTCTTTCATCCAAATTACCATTATATCACAGATAATATATGTGGCTTTATCGTTATTAAGTCAAATAGACATGGTTGCTGTTTCTAGCAGTTTGATCAAGTACACCACCTAAAGGATCCTTGCTAAGTTAGTAGTATAAAGATAGCAGTCTATGTGAGACCTACGACCTAAACATTAATTTAACAGAAAAATATATTTCTTAAGATATCGTTCTATTCTTTTCTTTTATTCGTTCACTCGTTTCAGTCGTAGGACTGCGGCCATGCTGCAGCACCACCTTAGCTTATTTCCTCTTGGTTTTGCCGTCGCTTTATAGCAGAAAGTTGGTCTACGATTGAGTTTGTAGCAGTTGATCTTCTCTGAGTGCATCCTTGAATGCTTGACTGGTTCGGTGTCGTCGTTAGGAGTTTATCCAATTTTTTTTTTCTTTAATGTTTCACAGAACTTTCCTTTATGTTTCTGATTTCTTCAGGTAAGCAGTTGAACAATTGAAGACCTCGTTCTTTTCGCCTCTCACTTTTTTCCACATTTGTTCCTAAGAGAGATTTCGTATCGTTGTATGAATAGAGTACTGATCAACCAGTCAAAATTCGCATGCCAACACTGTGATTTGACATATGTCAAGTCGCATAAGCGTGATATGATCCAGTCCACTTAAGACACAATAGATATTGCAAGGTACGACAACGCATCGATGCTCAAAGTTACCACTGCTCTGTAACAGTGGCAAGATATTTGTATTATTTTGGTAACCTGCAGTGTTATTCCAGGTTAAAATTCTAGCATCAATGACAAACGAGAAACCGATAATTAAGATTGCAGAGTTCACAGAGAAAAACATTTCTGTACGCTGGAAATTTAGAAATTATACGAAAACCACAAATTCTTTAAACGCTCTTCTCGATGTTTCTCCTATTATTTATTAAGCGCTGTCACAGTTAAACAATATATTTTCAAGTAGTTACATTATTGCATTTTCGCATTATTCTGAATTGATTTCAAATATTCTTTGGCTGGTTTCAGTCATTGAATTTAAAACTGTTTAAAACTGATCTTATAAACCTCAGTACAATATTTCTATGGCTGATACTTATTTTGTTGGTATCTGTTTGGCGAACCACTACATTATGAGACTTAAACTATAAGTACCGTCAATTAAGCGGTGTAAGCATGAAGATAGACACGGATACAAATATTCACACACATAGATATACATGTATTAATGCATATCTGTATGTATGTGTGTGTGAGGGTGTGTTCGCGCGTATGTGTCTGTATGTGTTAAAAAGCATTCGTGTGGAGGTTACAATAATGGTTTCAAATTTTACCACAAGGGTAGCATTTTGGGGGGATGGGATGAGTCGATTCCATCGACCCCGATGTTCAACTGATACTTATTTTATCGACCCGGAATGGATGAAAGGTAAAGTCGACCTCGGTGGAACTTGAACTCAGAACGGAGCGACGGGTGAAGTACCGCTAAGCATTTCGTCCAGCGTGCTAACAATTTTGCCAACTTGCCACCTTATGTAGCGGTTATAATAAAGCAAACACATTCTTTCTATGCTATTATACTGCAGGGAAAGTAAAATATAGAAGAGGTCTCCTTACAAGCCGTTTCAAGGTTTGCTGTCAACTCCTCTGAAACACATACTTTCTATACTATTTTGATTAGTCGAAATCTTTCGATGGGTAACCATCAATATTTAGCGATTGTTCTCACGGCAGTTAACTTCAGTCTTACCATAAGACGTTGGATGACTTGCAATGTACATCTGCTCCGTCGGTAGTCAGTGTAAATGGCCATTCCTCGCAATTTTTCAGTATCATGTGTTTTGCCAATCAAGGGTTCTCCCTCTCCCCACTTCTGTGTGTAGTAACTCTAGAGCACCGACTGCAGAAGTTCGACGTTTCGAAAGTCATCGCACTTGAACTAGGATTTGGGATAGATGCGTCAGCATATGCGAATGACGTCACCGAAATCGTGTCGGACAACAAACACATCAAGGATTTCGAAGCAGTGATAGGAGTAAAAATTAACCAGTAAAAATCGATGAGCTATAATCATCATCATCATCATCATCATCACAACTTTATATAACGCGATCATTAGAGTACTGTAAGGAAGTATTTGTGGTATTTAGTTACGATTACTATGGTCTGCTTTTCTGTTTAACCGTCCTGGGATGAATAAAATAAACACCAATCAAATCCTGGCCGATGCCCCACACTAAACCTTTCAAAATGAAAAGCAGAAATTCTCTTCTTATTCCAATATTTACATATGATTATTTTTACTGCCATATATTTGTCCTATAACACTAAACGATTGATTTTGATGTTCGTTTGTATATCACTGTTTGAACTTCTTGTATCTCAAACGAAGATAAATTCCATACTTACCAGTTCATCCATCAGTGATTTTGTAAGCTTTATTCTACTTTATTACTAGATTATTCCTTTGTATGTTCAATTAAAAGCTCTGCCTTAGAGGTTTCAGTAATGAAATAACAACTTTATTCTTAGCAATATATTTTATGGACTTAATTCAACTAAGCATAGTTCAGCGGGTTCAACTCAGTTCAACGTAATTGGTTCAGTTTAATTAACTTCTCATTTATTTGCCTTGGCTATACTCGCCCGAAATACATGAATAAGATCAGTGAGAGGCCTAATCGATTATATTGATACCAGTATTTGACTGGTACCTACTTTATCGACCACAAGAAGAAGAAGAAGAAGAAGAAGAAGAAGAAGAAGAAGAAGAAGAAGAAGAAGAAGAAGAAGAAGAAGAAGAAGAAGAAGAAGAAGAAGAAGAAGGCTTATGACATGGGACCCCACTGCTGGATTTTAGAATATCTTCAGTTGGTCCAGGTGTCTGACAACATTTTGAATTTCTTCAGGGGTCAATGAAGAACTGGAAGCCGACTTAACACCATGTGGAGAATTTCTAGTGGAGATTAACACCAGGAGAGACATATTTCAGGAAGACAGCCACTCACCATTGCAGATATTACGGAAAGTGACATCAGGGTACGCCTTGAAAGGTGGAGAAAATTTGAAACACCTGTTCGGTAAGAGTAAATGTAAGATAGATCGTCTGGTTTCAATAGTGCAGAGATTCAGGAAAGATATCGAAATGGAACTTGGAATAAAAATTGTAGTATTATTATCATTAAGAAATACAGGTAAAAGTTTGTCGCCTGGCAGTGTAGAACATCCTATTGGCGAGAGAATTAAGGACGTTGAGGTGGATGGATATAGGATTAAAGAGAACGAGATGAAGGAAAGCTTTAGGCGAGAATACCTTGGGAAAATCAAATGAATAATGATAAGTAAAATCAATGGAAAGAACGTGATAAGGACAATGAATACAAGGGGTGTCTCCTTAATACGATATAACTCAGGTGTTGTTAGATGGACACAGAACTAGCTTGAGGAAATGGATAGAAAAACCAGGAAAGTGATGACAATGAACAAGGAACTGCACCCTAAAAGCGTTGTCGATAGACTGTATGTGACTAGAGACTAAGGAAGAAGAGGTCCTCGTAGGCTGCAAAATTTGTGTTACGAATGAGGAAAAGAATCTGAAATGGTACAACTTTTGTTCCTGCAAGAAATAACAACACGATGCCTAGTGAAAATGTGATGCACCCGAAAGGGTTCAAGAAATAAGATAGAAAACAAAGATTCAACAAGTGGAAATGAAAGCGATGCATGGGCAATACTTCAGAGAAATGGAAGGGAAAGAAAAGAACAATACCTGCAGGTGGTTAAGGAAACCATATCTGAACGGATGCACTGAAGCATTGATGGGCAACTCCCACGATCAACCACCTCTGACAATTAATTACGCCAAATTCCAAATTCGTAAGAGTAGCGAATAGCCCTTTTGTAGGATGCGAGGCAGCGAAAATTAAACTGTCTTACGTATCGTGAGTGAATGTAGCAAATTGGCTCAAAAAGAATACAACAAGAAGCATGCTAACGTAGCTAAGCATGTACACCATTGGAGATTGTGTGAAGAGTACGGTCTTGAAAGAGAACGTTACTTACAAAATATTTTTGAGGAATGTTACTTACAAAAGCCTCGCTTACGATCCGAAGAGTAGATTCCTATTTCATCCGGATTCACCAACTTTTCTTCAATGATGTTTACATATTTTGAAGTTATATCTAAGCTCTTCTCTTATACCGTAGAATTTATCGTGGCTATTGGTTCATTAATTTGTTTACTCATAGACCGGTATACATACATACATACAGACATACATATATATATATGTATATATAGGAGAATATACAAATAATAACAATGTATATATACATATGTAAAAATGTTTACAGCTATATATATATATATATATATATATATATATATATATATATATATATATATATATATATATATGTATGTATGTATGTATGTATGTATGTATATATATATGCATACATATACGCATATATTTATACCTGTTTGTGCGTGTGGTCTGTTTATGTGTGTGAGTGTGTGTATGTATATATGTATACGTATTTATATATTTACACATATACACACATATGCATAAAACACACACACACATATATATGTATGTATGTGTATATATATACACACACACATATATATGCATATATATATATATATATGTGTGTGTGTGTGTGTGTGTGTGTGTTTATTGCTTTATTTCTCTCTGTACATTGAATGCCAACTGTTTGTTTAGTTCTTAAAAGCCTTAAAGGTTTTGATACCGTTTTTAATACTTCGTAGATCTTTAATGCTTTGTAGATCTCTTGTTTAAGCTTTTGATTGTATGTTTACAGTAGAAACAGATTTCTCCGGAGATGATTGCAACAGTAAAATAAAGAATGGAGTTCATCTTCTTTTGTTTTTATTCCGATCGGGATTTGACTTGTTTTATGGTAGAGACTCTATTATGATACTTCATTATTCTTTAATATATTTTCTATTTGGGAAAGATTATTTTTCTCTTCCGCTGGGATGTGATATAGAATGGCTTCGCTCTGTTTATTGTTCGTTCTTTTCTTCTGCTAGATGGAACGTTATAAAAGATTCAGTTGTGTTTGGAAATATGGTTACATGTTGTGGGTAATAACATAGATCGTAAATAAGCCCTTGGCTTCGATTGCGGGGATGATGACGACGACGACGACGATGACGACGACGACGACGACGACGACGACGACGACGACGACGACGACGACGACGACGACGACGACGACAACGACGATGACGATGATGATGATGATGATGGTGGTTGTGATGATGGTGATGGTGATGTTGATGATGATGGTAGTAGTGGTGGTCGTCGTGGTGGTGATGGTGGTGATGATCATGATGTAACTAATAATAATAATAATATTAATGATAATAATAATAATAATAATAATAATAATAATAATAATAATAACGATTTCTTTTATTTGCCACCAGGGCGGAAGATGACAATACAAAGACAGATATATAGTGTGGAGGTCTGAGGGTTTACACATGACAAAAATAAAAAAGATTATATATATACATGTGTATATATATATATATATATATATATATATACATACACATATATGTATATATATATATGTATATATATATATATATATATATATATATATATATATATATATATATATATATATATATATATATATATATATATAATCATAAATATATAGGGATTGACAGTAACCTGCTTCTCCAACATACTGAGAATTCAGAAATAGCAGTCAAAGAACTACTGATTTCAAAACTACAAATTATTACTCTAGATTGATAGCGATAATTCGTACGAGTCTCTTTCCTAAGCGGGACTATTTCTGATACACACTGAATTGAAATTCATTAGGGCGAGGGATTTTGAACTTACTGGCCGATAAATTTCTTAACGTCTTCCTCACGTGGTATTGATGTTCACATGGTCAAAATTAACGTGAGTTATTTAGACATTAACAAATTTATTAGAATATTTAGCTGAAGATCAGAATAGAGTATTATGTACTCTTAACTGTGAAACAATTGTACTAAATTAACTAAAGGCAAGTGTTTTTTTTTTTTACTCTTCTCTACTGTTTTTTGTTCTGTGTGTATCAAAAATATCGCTATCAATCTAGAGTAATAATTTGTAGTTTTGAAATCAGTAGTTCTTTGACTGCTATTTCTGAGTTCTCAGTATGTTGGAGAAGCAGGTTACTGTCAATCCCTATATATTTATGATTATAAATGTTTTTTACCGAAGAAGGTTTTTTTCATACTGAGCTACCCGGCAGAATTGTTAATTATTAATTTTATTACTAATTGATGATTCCCTGCCCTGCATATCTATATATATATATATATATATATATACATATATATATATATATATATATATATATATATATATATATATATATATATATATATATATATATATATATATATATATATATATATATATATATATATATATATACGGTATACAACAAAATATAGTAGGGAGGCATAGGTATGTAACAGTAAAAAGAAAGAAGGTAATAAAAGGATGATAGTGACGTGGTCCTCCTGAACAATAGAGGAACCCCACCATCAAAGATCCATTTGAACACCAAGGGCAAGTGCCCGCTCTAATTCCTTTTCTCTTAGTCACCAGTCTACTCTTAGATTGGTACCATCCAAACTGGCCATTCTCGCAACTTTCATCACCCTTTCAATAAACTCACTCGAGGACTGAACCTCTCTCTCCACTCTCACTTTCCTTTCCAATGAGGGCTGTACCAAAGAGGGGTGTCTCTGTCCTCGTGCCTTTAAACCTCGTCCACCAGATAACCTCTTTCGCTACAGCCCCCAGGCAAGAGAAAACTGCCTTACCTGCCTGATTAAAGGAAGACGGTGGGGGGAAGTTATCAATATGGACTCGGCGGATAGAGGGATTCGGCTCACACGTGACAGTAACTGTTCGACATAACTATACAAGTTACTAAGCCCGGACTCCAAACGAGTGCCTGCGGAAAAGTTTCATCATTCTGCGCGCACTTGGACAAACCCACCTAACACCACATTCGCGGCTGTAGATTTTATATCGGGCCGGTAACACCCCTCGGTAGCACTGCCTGGCCAAGGACATCTGGAAATTATCCATGGTAGTCCCCGACCGGAAACTCCTCCGAAACAGACTAGCCTGTTCGTTTTTGTCGACGCCCAGAGTGGCCTTGTGAACATCATCGCACTTCGCTGCCACTAATCATCTATATATTGCTAAAGTTGAACATACACAGATCCCATTGTCCGACTGGTAGAGGGTTATGTGTGCCTGAAAAAACCCTAGATGCCAGGCGCCCAGTTTCGCTTTTTATTTCACCTAGTACTGCAGCACTATCAAGGGTGTGTGCCTCACAATCGGAGCGCGAACATGTTCAAAGTCCTGAAATCGTTGCAGGTGGCTCAACTTGTGCGCATTTCTGCTCATCATAAGCCACGACCTCAGCCGCGGCGCAGAGGGGCTGGCAGCAGCCTGACTGCCTGATTACCGGAGTGCGTCCCTTCCACAAGAAATTAAATAAAAGACACTCCAGCCTGGTTAACCAGTAACCGAGGCAGTGCGCGACGCTCAGGCGATAAATGATGAGGAGACGATGTAGGCGATGGCTGACTTTATCCAATGCTTTGGACTGATTTAAAACTAACCGGAGCTCCACTGACGCCTGCTTAAGTTCAAGATCTCTCTATACTGTATCGCACAAAGTGAAGGTTGCTGTGGATAGTAGACCTGTTCGTGATTGTGCACGTTTGTGCTTCCTGGCCACATTACCGACGACAAGTGCGAACCTTTTCGCCAACACCCGGACCAAAATCTTAAACTTTGTGTTTAGCAGAGTAATGGGCCGAAAATTCCCTAACATAGACAGACAGATAGATAGATAGATAGATAGATAGATAGATAGATAGATAGATAGATTGATTGATTGATCGACACACACACACACACTTACACACGCATACAGATACCTCTGTAGTCTGCATGATCGCGATAAAAGCATTACGAATTGATGAGAGTTACTTCCCTGACATCGTTCAATTCAGTTGAAAAGACTATAGTTGTTACGTACTTTAAATAACTTAATAGAGAAACACCAATACTTACATTTTCTATAACGTCAAAATTATTTAAACTATATCTGTTCAAAAGCGATGCATCACACATATATGTGTTGCCTGTTTCAGTAAGAAATCATGAAATGCAGCGCTTGTCTTCACTTCAGGTGATGGAAAGACAGCTAAACAAGCAATTTCGTTATTACCTTTGGCAATTTTATCAGTGATCGGCTGTACATGCATTTAAAAAGCAGGGACATATTGAACAAAACAGTCCCTGGATATATAAAAACTGGGTTGTTCATGCCTGGAACACATGTCAATATCCCATTTAGGAAAATTTTATCCAAGATATGCAATGCACGAAATGATGGTTAGGACGCCTTTGATCATAGACTTCCACAGTAGAAGCTTTTGAACTTTACACACAGGCGTCACATATTCAAACGTGTGTGTGTGTGTGTGTGTGTGTGTGTGTGTTTATCTATGGATGGATGGATGGATGGATGAATAGATCTTTGTATATAATTCCGGATTATGTCGGGTTCGTTTATAAAACGCCAAAATGTATGCTGGGAGTTAGAAATGCAGATTTAGAATAATATTTTACCAAAATATACGCGTTTATTGAAGAACAGCAGATGCTTTACAATTGGAACTGGAAATATTTTACAGTTTATAAAGGAAACAAAAATTATTATATTGATTTATCACATTGGAACCAGTCAAAAGCCAATAAGAAAATGATATTATCGATTGATTAATTCTAAAAACTAAATAATTAAATATAATTGAATATAATACAGAGATACAAATATGACTTACGCATATTCTTTTGATTAAATGATTATAATTCCCATGATGCTCATCAGAGTTTTCGGTAAGAATTCGTATTTCTGTCTGTTCGTGTCTATGTGTATGTGTGTGTGTGAATGTTTATGAGAATGCATATGCATATAATATATATACATATATACACACACGCTTATATGTCCATGTATATATGTCCGTGCATACGTATATATATATATATATATATATATATATATATATATGTCCGTCCGTACATACGTATATATATATATATATATATATATATATATATATATATATATATATATATATATATATATATATATATATATACATATATACGTATGTACGGACACGGACGGCTGGCTGGATCACTGGATGGATAGATGAATGGATGGATAGATGAATGGGTGGATAGACGGACGGACGGGTAGATGAATGGGTGGATGGAGTTTCATTTAATGATCTTGCCATCGTTTAATGATATAGGGAAGGGCAATGAACGGGACCCTTTTGTGTGACATCTAATTCTTCTGCAGAGGAAGTGGTGAATATTCTTTTCCACTCTAGACACAAGTCCCGAAATTTAAGTGGCCAATGCCAGTCGATTATTGATCCTCCTAAGTCGACGCTTCCTTTCAAATTTTGACACAAGGCCAGCAATTTTATGGGAGACGGTTAATCAATTACAGTGATTGTTCTACTTCATTTGTACTTTGATTTATCAATCTCAGAAAGATGGGAAGTGAAGAGGACTTGGGCGGGATTTGAACTCAGAATGTAAGTAACGGCAACAAATATAACAGAGCATTTTATGAGGCGCGCTAACATTTCTGTCATGTGGCAACATTGTTCATGTGGTAACATTGTTCATATCGCACGGTGACAAACAAGGTTTTTTTAATCTAAGGGAAATTACTCATGAATTTATTACGTAAAAGGAAACTAGAAGCTTTGACATTATTTCTGTATTTTTTAATCATATGATATTAATTAATAATATCATCATAGACACTCAATGAAATTGAATTTAGGTTTTTGATTTATGTAATTATAGACAGGTCATTTTATTCAAGAACTCATAAATAAAATGCGTAAAAGTTCACGTAAATATAATTGTAGAATATGTAAAGTTAGAAATTTGCAAGGGAGGCTACTCTTCAGCCCTTATTGTACGAAACTACTGCTTCGAATGTTTATTACCACAACTAGAAAAAACATTTATTGATTAAACAAATCGGTTGAACAAATAGTTTGTTCATTATTTACATTATTTACATTTGACGGATATTTGTCCTCCTCTTGTAAATAATATAAATAATGTAAATAATGTACATAATGTACATATATATACATGCGTGTGTGTGTGTGTGTGTGTGTGTGTGTGTGTGTGTGTGTGTGTGTGTGTGTGTGTGTGTGTGTGCAGGATTTTATGAGACACGCCTTGTCTCTCAAAGCGGTTTTCGGCCTCTCAGTACATGGTCTGATTGAAAATCAGGACGCTGATACATGAGAAATCACGAGAAGAAAAAAAATCAAGAAGGGTGATGCAAAAAGTGGAGAGGTGAATAAAAACGGAAAAAGAAAAGAAACAAAATTATAGTTTTCGTCCGTTTTGATCGCCAAAAACCATAATTACACCAGTTGTTGTAGAATAATTCAACAGGCATACTAAATTGAAGGCAAATCCACCAGTGGTTATTAATTATCCACAACAAACGTGTAGATTAGAAACTGGCCCAGGAAAGATTTGATTTGTGAGAACAGAAAACTGAGTTATTCCTAAGAGTGTAATAATGAAAAATGAGATGAAAAGCTGAAGGACTGACAACGAGAAATTACTGTATGATTACAGTTAGCCAAAAGGGTCACGCGATTTTATAGGCAGTTCATCCCTTGCACTTCTGACTTAAGACATAAATACACACACACACACACACACACACACACACACACACTCACTCACACACACACACAGCCTAACATACACTCATACACATACAGATACACATAGTCATGCATACACTTGTGTTGGCGTACCTACTGATATCCGTTGTA
Source organism: Octopus bimaculoides (assembly GCF_046866305.1). Taxonomy (NCBI): domain Eukaryota; kingdom Metazoa; phylum Mollusca; class Cephalopoda; order Octopoda; family Octopodidae; genus Octopus; species Octopus bimaculoides. Next base: position 4,232,465 of record NC_142939.1, on the reverse strand, counting down.
GTGAGTTGAAATTAAAAGTCAATGGCTTGATGGCGCTGATGGTGTGGGTTGCATTGCTTTCAGTGATAGTCACACCGGTGGTGTATCGTTGGCGGTGTAGTGTTTATATTGTTCTTGTTAACTGCGTTGTTGTGGCTGTTTACACTCAAGTCAATCCTCATAGAACTAAGAACTTAGATCAAAGACATTTTATTCAACATTTACATCAGGGAAGCAAATTATATTTTTATTTGAAGTGGATTTCTTTATCTTCTTCTTCATACTGTTGTGGTTGATTGTTGTGTTCGAGTTCATGATAAAAACACGCACGCACACGTACATACATCCATACATATATACACACACGCACGCGCATATATGCAGCCATGCATAGATGAAATATATATATATAGCACAAGAAGACGGAATGAACAGGCTTGAATTCAAATCACAACAATTGTTTCTGTGCTTTAGTTGCTCAGTTTTTCACATATTGTACATATTGCTATATAAATAATATCACATAAATACGATAAACCGGTATCTGTGAACTTGAACGTTATCATGTTAGTGGTTTTGGGAACACAGCATATGGTAGCCGATAACCGTAAATGAGCTTTGAAATGCATTACCCAGATTATAGTATATATATATATATATATATATATATATATATATATATATATCGCCTACAGTAAATATTGTGAAGTAAAATGTTAAGTGATATAAATGAAACATGATTAGAGATAATTTCCCTCTTTGTTCGTAATTCAATCTGTCAATGTTAAATTCCTTCAACATTATCTTTACGAGCTTCATTTACCTACAGAGTGCGATGACATTTAAAAGAGCGTCACAAGTCATCAGTCATCAGTTTCGTATTCATTTCAGTACTCTGTGCCTTGTCCCAAACCGTCGTCATCCAATCTAGGTTCAGTTTTTTTTCTTTTCTTTTTTTTTCCTTTTTTTTTTTTTTTTTTTTTTTTTTTAGTCCACCCAAACATTTTAATACTACGGATGTAAATGCAACGAGGGTATTTTGCTAACTGTTATGGTTAAGGCAACTTGACGTTAAGCATTCGATCATAAAATCAATAAATTGAGTTATTTCGTAATCATGCTCTTCACGGTCGCAGTCTTCCGAAGAAGCCCAGCGGAATAGTATCGGTGATCAAAAACATCATTAGCGTTATTTAGACAGCATTACCGCAGGGTGCTGGACGTAGACATAATTACTTCTTGAATCAAGTATGAACTCGTAGTTCTGCTTGATAATATTCCGGAAGTGTAAAGCAGTGAGCTGGCAGAATGGTTAGCACGCCGGGCGAAATGCTGGGCGGTATTTCGTCTGTCTTTACGTTCAAATTCCGCCGGGGTTCACTTTGCCTTTCATCCTTTCGGGTTCGATAAATTAAGTACCATTTGCATACTGTGGTCAATCTCAACGACTGACCCCCCTCCCCAAAAATATCGGACTTTGTGCCTAGAGTAGAAAAGAATATTCCAGAAGTGATATGGTAGAATCGTTAGCACACCGGGCAAAACGCTTGGCGACATTTTGTCCGACTTTGCGTTCTGAGTTCAAATTCCGCCGAGGTCGGCTATGCCTTCATGGTCGATGAAATTAAATATCATTGTAGTACTGGGAACGACGTAATCGTCTGGTTCCCCCATTTTAAAATGTTTGCTGTTGTGCCTAAATTTAATGCAGTATCAATATGGAGTGAAAGGCGGGAAGCTGGCAGAACTGTTAGCACGCAGGTTAAAACGCTTTGCGGCATATTGTCCATCTTTACGTTCTGAGTTCAAATTCTGCCGAGGTCGACTTTGCCTTTCATCCTTTCGGTATCGATAAAATAAGTACCAGTTGAACACTGGATTCGGTGCAATCAACTTGCGCCATCCTCAAAATTACTGACCATGAGTCAAAATTAGAAATCAATATTCCGGAAGTGTCTGATCAATATTCCGGAAGTAGTCAATCGCTGCTAAGCCGATGTTGATTTCTAAGAATTAAGCATTATACGTTTGTTGCTTTGAATTCCTTTATTGTTTCTTCAGCCAATTGGATTTCTTTATAAAGAACTCTCGTTTGGATTTTAATGCCCATGATTGATACAGCAATACTCTTACGAATTTTTCTCTTAAGAATTTCAATACCAGCTCTTCCTTTATTGAGAAACATATTCTTCTCCTTTCGACTGCTTTTGTAGGGTCTCGCATCAGTGGTAAGGTTTCGCAGCAATTCAAATAAAATTTGAGCTCAATTTTATGTTTTTCATGTTACATTGGTTCATTCCGAAGTTCCGTGCAGCTGTTTCGTTGCTATCTTCAGCATAACATTTAAGCATCTCTAATTTATCAGATGAATAATAGATGCCAACTTTAACCGTTCCAGAAAATTAAGTTTTGCAGTCATCTATCATTATTTAGGTGTGATAATTTATCGATAATTTTAAAGATAATAAAGTCTATTTGTATAAATATAAATTTATTTTAGATATATGAAATACTGAAAGCTAATAACATTGAATTGTGATACATTATCTATTTATATACGTGTATATATATATATATATATATATGTGTGTGTGTGTGTGTGTGTGTGTGTGTGTGTGTGTGTGTGTGTGTGTGTGTGTGTGTGTGTGTGTGTGTGTGTGTATACGTTT
>NC_142939.1:4212317-4222317 GCF_046866305.1 Octopus bimaculoides | reverse complement strand
ACTGTGAGACCCACGCTCTAACCTCTTCGTCATGTTTTAGTAAAAGCTGTGTTACCACCCCTGTTGTATTGTTAGCGGTATAGTGGTAACTTTGGTTTCAGTGTTAGAGCTGTTTTGGTGGCATTTGCACTCAAGACGTAAAGACGGAGATGTCTTTAGTTTCAGAAATGTTATGAACATTAGCGCCGCTGCTAATGATAGTGTTAATAATAATGTTATTGGTGTTGTTGATGGTAATTGGTTGTCGTGATGGTGGGGATGTTGATGTTATTGGTGATGTTTTAAAGATCTCAGCGGTAGCTTATTGCTGATATTTGTGTGTGCTGATGTAAGCTATTTCTAACGTTATCTCTGGTGTTGATATTAATGGTTAATGGTGTTGCAGTTCCTTAGCTCCAGGCCATCGCTAATCAAACCTATTTATGATGAAAGACGTCCAATACAAGACCGCCCAACGTTATGTTCATACATAGTATATATCTTGAAGAAACGAGAAATTACACTGAAGTAATTAACTACAAGAAACTAAATCACTCGGCGGAACTTTTAATTCTGTCTCCAACGGCTCACATTCATACAGGAAACAGATATCAAATTCTGTACATCACTATCTTCATTTCCCCATCCATGGGCCCGAGAACAGAGGGTGCATAAGGTGCAAACGTACCTCCTGAAATTTTTGAGTGGGGCAAATTTATTTTCTCAGGTTTAAGAAAGCAGTTTCTGGAGTTTCTTATCCTTTTGCTTTTTTAATAGTATTTTACTTTGCCTTTTCGGGTTCAAATGCGATTTTTGGCATCTTGCTTTGCCCCTCTTTCTATACTTTGTGTGTGCGCGCGCGTGTGTGTGCGTGTGCGAGTGGGGGGGGGGGTTACATATACAGTGTTATATATATAACCGAATGGTTGGGAAGAAAGTTTCTTTCTGTCATTCCTGCACCTCCATTGAACCATGCCTGCGCTTGTATTTGCTATATCCAAGCAATAACCTCTCTGCAAACAAACCGCTACAATCCAAAGAAAATCATTAACACACATAAAATACGACGTTTGTCTACATTCGGTGCCACTAAGTAACGCTTGCTGGGCCTGGTTCATACAATATCCCACTAAAGCTTTAAAATGATTGCCCGTATAATCTAGTTACTGAGTTAAGCAGGCCAGAAGCAGACGATAATTGCGATAAGCGATAAATCCCATAGCCACCAATGCTCCATATAAACAAACTATATTACTGAATGAAAGTACTTTAACATATAAAAACGAACAAAAATATTTTTACTCGCTCTTCTTTACTTGCGAAGTCGCTGTGGTTACTTTTGTTGTTGTTGTTGTTGCTATAATATAAACCTCCCAAGAGGTTATCTTTGATAGTCTACAGCAGTGTTTATTTATCTACTTCCACTTACCTGCTTCCTGTCTGGCTTACCTTTCAAACTCAGCACGTTTATGCCACATCGCATGAACTGTGACTACCTATTCATAACGTCTCTATCCCTGACCGTCTCAATCCCAGTCCGCCTCGATATCTGTCTGTTTATCTACCAAATCTTGCATCGACGCTAAGTAATATGTCTTGTTTTGCTTCCTACCTCCCTCCTTCGCCTTTTATGTCCCTCCCTCTCTTTCACTCGCTCTGTTTCTCCCTCTCTTTTTTCTGTTTGTATAAGCATAAGTATATTTATATATATACAGGCAAAAACACATTTGTGTGTGTGCGTGTTTATTTTATATTCACACATACACTCAAATACACGCACACACACATATACATGTATATGTACTCTTTTATCCTTTTACTGGTTTCAGTCATTTGAATTTGGCCATGCTAGAGCACCGCCATTTTAGTCGAATAGATCGACCCACGACTTATTCATTAAGCCTAGTACTTATACTATCCGCTAAGTTACGGGGACGGTTGTCAAGCGATGGTGGGGGGACAAACACAGACATACACATACATATATACAAATGCATATATATACGCAGTCCGATCAATAAGTATCTGGACTGTTGCCATAGTAACGAAGTTAAAGCTTGGCACAAATTGAACTTGAACTCAGTTGTGCGTGCACACCAAGTTTTAATGTTCTAGCTTACTCCCGCTGTTTACAGCAGTGCTTGGAAGGAAGGCGTGTAGCATGTGATCGTCGCATTGACCATGTCAGAGAAAGTTGAGCAAAGAACTAGCATCAAATTTTGCCAAAAGTTTGGCAATACCGGCTCAGAGGACTACACAAAGTTTTCAAAAAGTGTTCATCGTTCTCGAAACAATGAAGGAGATCTTGTGCAACGAGACCCAAGTGTCTTTTTGGTCAGCTGAAAGTAGTTTTGGCACAAACACGCGTCTCATACCCAAATCTTCAGAGATAATGGATTGAACTGAACCGCAACTAATCTGCACATCCTATGATAACTCACGGATGGTGATTCGACGATTTTCCCTCACAGCTGCACGCACATCTGCGTTGTTTTTTTCAGTTCTGCTGATCGCGGGTCTCCCAGAACGTTCATCAATATCGACATATTTCAGCCATCTTGGAAACATTTGAACCACTCGTACACTTGTGTGCGGCTCATACATTCCTCTCCGTACACTTTCTGCAACTGTGCGCAGGCCTCTGAGCAGGTATCGCCGTGACAAGTTTATCTGTCACACTACACCCCTTCCTTCGAAGCACTGCTGTAAACAGCGGAAGTGAGCTAGTATGCTAAAACTTAGTGCGCATGCACAACAGAGTTCAAAGTTAATCTTTGCCCAGCGGCTTCACTCTGCATGCTTTAGCTTTGTTACTATGGCAACGGTCCTTATACTTATGGATCAGACCTCGTATATATAAACATATGTATATACATATGTATGCCTGTGTATATCATATATGTAGTGTGTGTGTGTGTGTGTGTGCGTGTCTGTGTCTGTGTCTGTGTGTGTGTGTGTGTGTGTGTGTGTCTGTGTGTGTGTGTGTGTGTGTGTGTGTGTGTTTCTATAAGACCGCGTGTTTGTCATATGTCTTCACTGACAGTTAGGCATCCGCCCACCATTGCAACACCTGCATGATATCCATCAGTACTGCAAAAAAACGTTGCCTTCTAGCATCATATTGCCTCCAAATATTTTCACCAACTGAATTTCAGTCTTGGTTGCAAGGATTCTCGAACAGCTTTATCGGTTTCTTTCAACAAAGCTATTTCTGTAATATATACTGCAACAACAAAATAAATAGCTAAATAGATAAAGTATATAGATAAGATATAGATAAGATATAGATAAGATATAGATAAGATATAGATAAAGTAAATAGATAAGATAAAGTACACAGAAAAAATGTTTGAACCACGTGGGTCTTATGCGTTCACATATAAATATTAGTGAAAATATGAATCTAATCTCTCAGACTACATACTTTACTTTTAAAAAAGGAAGCCATTCCGAATAGCGCTGTCTGAGATGTTGGCACTCCATCGGTTACGACGAAGACGATTCCAGCTGTTCTGAGCAATGGAACAGCCTGCGCGTGAAATTAACGTGCAAATGGCTGAGCCCTCCACAGACACGTGTACCCTTAACGTAGTTCTCAGGGAAATTCAGTGTGACACAGAATGGGACAAGGCTGGCCTCCTTTGAATTACAGGTACTATTCATTTTTGCCAGCTGAGTGAACTGAAGCAACGTGAAATAAAGTGACTTGCTCGAGGACACAACGCGTCCCTGGGAATTGAACTCACGACCTTCCGATCATGAGCCGAATACCCTAACCACTGACCCACATGCTTTCACTGTCCGAGACAAATGAATATTTACAAAAGTGGGATGGTGGTAACTAAAATATCTTTGACCACAGAAAAGAGAAAAATATTTTTCTGTTTGACGAAGGAACTTATTATCGTTCCTTGCACTTAATTTAATTTACTGCGAAGGAATGAATGGCAAAATCAAACTCAGCAGAATTTGAACTCGGAGCATGTCGCTAAGCATTTTGCCTGGCATGCTAAGAATTTCTAGTGCGGGGTTAAGTCCATTGCGTCAACCCCAGTATTCAACTTGTACATATTTTTGTCGACTCCAAAAGGCTGAGAGGCACAGTTGACCTCGGCGGAATTTGAGCTCAGAACTTAAAGACGAACGAAATGTCATTAAGTATTTTGTCTAGCATAACGATTCTATTAGATTGCTGCCTTAATCTGGGTTGGAGAAATCAGTAGAAGATTGGACAAAATGCCTTGTGGTATTTTTGGTTACTTCTCTTTACGTTTTGATTTCTAGTCCCGTGAAAGTAAGTTTCTATCTGCACATACCTATGTATGTATGTGTGGCGCATCGTTGTTTAAATGTCTCCATTTCATCAGCAACTAAGAGCTTTTGTCAAAAACAAAATACGCTGCATGATCTGAGAATCGAACCTACAACTTTAGGATAGTAACTTACCCTCCTAACCACCGGTACGCGCCATTACACTTAGCAACTGAATAGCTGTAGTAATTTTGAACATGTTCTCTCGTTGCATGTCATTAATGTAATGAATGTAGATACGTCACTCAGCAATGACGTCTTTCAATTATCTTGCTGTTACTGGTTATGAACCAGAAAGATAAAAGTTGTTTAATTATATCTAAGCACCTCCTGACCCTGGCCACACGTGCGGGTATGTAATAGGATTTATATTAATTGTTTATGGATGTAGATTAAAGTTACTTTCTTGGTGGTGTGACAGCTGACTACTTGCCTGTGTTCATGAAATTTAGTCAAATTTTAAATACGTCTATTTTGGACTGAACACTAAGTGAGGAAACTCTGCAGTACTCCCTTCTACATAGAAGTCTGCGTGTGCCACACAGACACACCACACAAACACACACACCACACACACGCGCACACACACTCACTCATGCACGCACACACATTTACGTGAGTATTTGTATGTACGTGTATATGTCGCCTATATTCGTGTTTATGCCTGTGTATATGTATCATAAACATTTAGCCTCAAAATACTCACAGCCTTAAGGCTGAAACGTGTAAAAGAACAAAAGAAAATCCCGTGTAGTTTATTTGGGTGTTCACCCATGTTCGAAAACGTAGTGGCTCCTCAAATACGACCATTAAATAAACAGCAGAGAGGAGACAGATAAGAATGTGTCTGATCTGTGCGACAGGCGAAAGGAAAAGAAAGATGGACGATGGTCACGTGTGAGCAACGAGACAGAGTAAAGGAGGAAGAGGGAAAGAGGGAGAGAGTGAGAGATAGAAAACGGTGAAGGGGAGAAAAGGAATTAGAGAAAGGCAGAGAGAGAAAACGAAAAGGGGAGAGAGAGAAAACGAAAAGGGGAGAGGGAGAAAACGAAAAGGGGAGAGAGAGAAAACGAAAAGGGGAGAGAGAGAACACTACAGGGTAGAGTCATATATATATGTATATATACATATGTGTGTGTGTGTGTGTGTGTGTGTGTGTGTGTGTGTATGTATGTATGTATGTATGTATATGTGTATGTCAGTGTATGCAAGTGAGAATAAGGTAAGTGAATGTGTGTGTGTGTGTGTGTCTGTCTGTGCATTAATGTGTCAGTCCAAATTTCTAAAGTATGAGTACGTTTGCTTATGTTTCTATGTGCCACTGTGTCTGTCTTATAATGAGAGAGAAGAGGGAGAGAGAAAAGAAAGAGAGGGGGAAGAGGGATAGCGTAGGTAGCTGTGTTTATACATTTTTATTCGAAATTCTATGCCAATGTTGTATGTATCTAATCCGTACATGGACAGTCCATGTCTGATAGCGTTCGTACATATATGAGTGGGTAGAATGTGTGTGTGTATATATATAATATATATATATATATATATATATATATATATATATATATGCATGTGTGTCAATGTTTTATACTTATCGGTGTACGAGAACGTGCATACATTTATATGTATAATGTGTGTGTGTGTGTGTGTGTGTGTGTGTGTGTGTGTGTGTGTGTGTGTGTGTGTGTGTGTGTGTGATTCCATGCGAGTGAATTAGTGTTGGCGGTGTGTCAAATGACGCTTCTTACTGCAGTAAAGTGCTTAAGATGTATTTCAAATGACATTTTAAAGAGGCAACGGGTCCCCCCACATGCCCGCTCGCCCCACATTCATAATAATCATTACTGTTCATGTGTATTGACTAAACACAACACTTCATACTTACAGAGATGTGGGACGAAGATGCTTTCTTCACTTGTCGACATTTCCCTCCATAACAAAAATATTTGTTGGAACCCCTTCAACCGGTTATCTAAACCTCATTGAGGCTACTTCCAGCCGAGAGCTTTTGACAATACAAAATAAAAGGAAAGATAATAAACACACAAGTACACACACACACAAACGCAGAGACACTCGCATACACACACCAACACTACACAGGCATATAACTTTATATGTATATATATGTATACACACAGAGGGGACAAACAAGAGCAGACAAGCGGATTAAGTCGATTATATCGACCCCAGAGCGTAACTGGTACTTATTTAATCGACTCCGACCTCGGCGGAATTTGAACTCAGATATCATCGATGTGGTGATGTGTGAGTGTGTGTGTGTGTGTGTGTGTGTGTGTGTGTGCGTGTGCGAGCGTGCGCGCGTGTGTGCGTGTGTGTGTGTGTGTGTGTGTATGTGTGTGCGCGCGCGTGCGTGTGTGTGTGTGTGTGTGTGTGTGTGTGCAAGCCAGCGAAGGAGCATTTACGTCGTTATTCGATGTGTAAGAATAGACAAATTTTCAAGCTACAACCGAACATCTTAAAAATCAGACAGGAGTAAATCGCGGCCGCAAAACTTTATGATTGTCATTTCGAATGAAAAGTTGCGTTGAATATTTTTAGTAGCAAGGCAGCGAGCTGGCAGAAACGTTAGCACGCCGGGCGAAATGCTTTGCGGTATTTCGTCTGTCTTTACGTTCTGAGTTCAAATTCTTCCGAGGTCGACTTTGCCTTTCATCCTTTCGGGGTCGATAAATTAAGTACTAGTTGCATACCGGGGTCGATCTAATCGACTGGCCCTGCTTCCCCAAAATTTCGGGCCTTGTGCCTAGAGTAGAAAAGAATACTCTTAGTAGTGTGGGCCGCTTGATGATGAATCCTCTTTCATGCAGCCCGCTTCTCGAAAAAGGTTACCCATGCCTGCTATAAATGGGCACTTGTAATTCTGAGATGCATTTTTTTCTTCTGTAAACAAATATTATATCTTCAACATCTTTGATCATAAACTTGTTGAATCCTGAATCAAAATCAACTTGAGATTAAACAACAAAAACAGCACACACACACACAAAAAACAACAGCAACACTGTACACACACACACATATATTCATATATATACACATACATATGCACATACACGCGCGCATGTACATACATAGTTATATATATCTTTATATATATATATATATATATATATATATATATATATATATATATATATATATATATATATATATATATATATATATATACATATAAAGCAACGCACATTTATGCATATTTACTGACAAATCTAATTAATTAAGATGAATGAGTACAAGGAAAGTTTGTCTTATTTAAGTGAATAACTGAATGATATTAAATTTTATTTAAAGGATGATATAAACATAACGAAGTCAAATGACAAATTGCTGTGTTTTGGCCGCCAATCATTGTAGAAGATATGGTGCAAATCAGAGAAAAATGTAGCAATTGAAAACTATTTCAATTTAATGCATTTATGAAACTCACAAAAGTTAATTAAATCTCATGCATTAAAAATAAATTAGAATCTGATGATAATAAGAAATGAAACGCTTTGTGAACTTATCCTTTCCTGCCAACATTACAGTAGATAATACACCCATAGCTGTTACGATGCTGCAATAGCATATCTATTGCCGATTACTATGTTCCTTGGTTTTGCAGCATCTGAATAATATCAACGCAAATATTTATGGGAGATGAAGGACTGAATGAATTTAATCAGCCAGCAATATGCATCCTGCTAAACAGGTCAGTTGTTCGTACATGCTCAACGATATTGGTTTCTTGTATCTCTCCAAATTTCGCGTTGTTTTGTTAGAATTATTTTGTTTTCATTTATCCTTTCTAACGTTGAAGATTATTATTAATTCATACAAATTTTTCCACCTTCCAGCGTGTTAACACATCTAAAATGGCTTCATTCTCATTATCGCTCGTATTTAATTAGGTCTGAATGCTTAATAAGTCAATTTCGAATTCCACCTTAAATTCATCAATTTCTCACCAACCTTCTGCAACAAACAGCATTGCTTGCGAAGGTTGAAATTTATGTTGGCTTCTTCAGCTGTGAAAGTGACGTCAGTAAATTCTATTTCATTGATTCAAAGAAATAATTAACCAACTTCTTGCATTATAAAACCTTCAATTTATTTATTTCCATTTCCATTAAATACACTAAGGATATGTGTTAACAGAAAAGAATTTTATATAAATATTAATTAAATTTAACTGAAGGAATATGCCGTATAGTTTCCAAAAAGTAACAGTACTGTTCTAGATTTTGCTTGAAGTCTCTTTCCAAAAATTGACCCAAACATCCAGTTTGGATGTACATCAACTATAATAGGATCAGAGGTGTAGCGACGGAAAAAGCAGATGCAAAGTCATAAGTACATTTAAGTACCCCAAATATATCTAAACATAAAATCTGTAGCAAGCCTCAGCACACGTGTAGACGGTCTGGAAAACTCACGTAAAGTGGTTACCAGTCCCGAAGTGAATGATAAGTGAAAAATATTCTATGTGGTTAGACGATCTAAAGTCTATTTTTCAGCATATTGCCATGGAATTTTTTTTCCCCATATTTATAATTGTTTATAAATACATACATACATACATATATATATATATATATATATATATATATATATATATATATATATATATATATATATATATATATATATATATATATATATATAATATATATATATATATATATATATATATATATATATATATATATATATATATATATATATATATACATACATACAGAGTGTTTACTTTTTATTTATCAAAGTATGTGAGTTTTATTGGTCAACTTTGGAAATTATCATTATTCAGCGCTTAGAACAATACTACACAAATTTTTGGCATATGCCCGTTTGAATCTTTGCGTGTGTGTGTGTGTGTGTGTGTGTGTGTGTGTGTGTGTGTGTGTGTGTGTGTGTTAAACTGAAATTCCTTGAGAAAGAGAGAGTAACGAAATAAAGACGAAATAGGTATTAAAAAATAGGAAAAAAACCGTTTGAAAAGAGAGAAGAAATAAGAGAACATTGAAAGTTAAGAGGGACATAGAAAGACGAGAGTAAAAGCACACACACACACACACACACACACACACACACACACACACATACACTGACTCTTTCTCTCTCTCTCACACAGGGAGAAAAAGAACAAGAAAAGAAAGACAGATAGAAATAAAGTGGGCGTATGTGAAGCAGAGTAAATGACGGCTGACATACGCTTAAATCGGCCGGGAGAGGACAAAGAACATATACAACAAAAGAACTATTTGTTGCTGTTTGGAGCTAATTAGAGAGGTCTTGATAGAAACTATGCGATGATGTATAAATATCAGCTTTCATTCGCTGACTGACAATGGAACATTGCCTAATAGTGAAGGATATATATATATATATATATATATATATATATATATATACAGACGCGCGCACATTCACACACACACACATAAATCTGTTATCAGAGGCTAGCCAGGCCGTAGATATACCACGCAGAACCTTTAAGAAGTGGCACAATTGGCGGTAATATTTATAGCGTGAGAGGCAGAATAACAGTGATCAAGAATTAGATTTAGCACAGCGTTACAGAAGGTATCAATAAAGAACTTGAATCCATGCAGCGAATGAAAGCACCAGCGGTTGTGTTGCTAGAAATAATGTCACTTGGTTCTATACTACTGGCATGTCATTGAATAATTTTAGTAGCGTTCATTCT
>NC_142939.1:4189817-4207317 GCF_046866305.1 Octopus bimaculoides | reverse complement strand
TAGACCATTTCTAATCAAGCAAACTTATAATCTATATGTTTTAGCCGTGGCCATCCACGCATCATTTTTTAATTTTTCACGGGTAGTATTTCACGTTGGATCTTATGTTTTATATAATCTGTAGGGTGTTTGAATTGAAAGTGATTTCTAACTTAACTGGTAAAGAGACAACATAGAAACCTTTCCCGTTAGGTTATAGTCGCTCAATGGCTCGACGAGGGCAGTGTTACGGCAGAATTCATAACGTGTGCACGTGTCACTTTTTGTGTGTATGTATGTATGTATGTTAAGTCCAAAAGCCTTGCAAGAAGCAGAAATGCAATTCATGAATATTTGCATGTCATCCACTGTATGAGTGACTAAGTCACATTCATCTGCATAAAGGAGGTCACGAATAATAGACAGGAGAACCTTTGAATTGGCAGCAAATCGGACACACAGGTCCTGAGGACAGCTGATATCTTGCGTATTGAGGCAATGGTACACAAGCAACGGTTACGTTGGACTGGACACCATATTAGAATGAAGGATAGCAGGATTCCTAAGCAGATGCTATATGGAGAACTTGTGAATGGAAAGAGATTCTGGCAGAAACCAAGGCTGCGATTTAAGGACTGTGTCAAGTCCTCATTAAAGGCCTGTGATATGGAAGACACTGACTGTGAGAACAATGCCTGTCATCGTCACGGAAGGAGGAAGCAAGTTAAGGAGGGGATCAACACATTTGAGAGAGCACGTATCCAGCATGAAGAACTTAAGCGAGCTGCGCGAAAGCGCATGGCTCGTATAGTGAATGGGGAAAGCTTGGTCTGCAATATTTGCAGTGGTGTATGCTTGTCAAGAGCAGGGCTCATTAGCCACCAACGGAGCCGCAAATGCAAAATATAAGTTAGTCCTAGAGCGCACAATGTTCCTGAAGGTCGGCAATAGTCTTCCTCGGTCACGAGTGGACGGCCATCATGTATGTATGTATGTATGTATGTATGTAGGTATGTATGTATGCATATGTGTGTATATGAGTGTGGAAAATATGATGTACAGACCTTAAAAATTACAGAATAGACGTTAGAATGTTCTCAATGTACTTTCAGTAGAGCACAAGGGTTTATGTAAGTCCCTACTCAAAACCTCTGGCTTTGTGCCAAAATATGAAACCAATATATTTCGCAATCTAGGGCTCTCATATATCTCAAAACACCTTTTAGATATAGCGTGACGAGAAATGGCAAAAGCGTATCACTATGTGGCACTCCAACTGCGGTTTTAAACGGCGTTGTGTGAGGTTTGTCCTTCCACCGTATTCAGCTATGTATCATGCTGTTTGACGTCTTATGTCTTATTATTCGTACGCTGTTGGTCTCCAGATTTTTTTTATCGCATCCTTTTTCTTTTTAATGAACTATTCAAAAGAGGTAGGGCAGTATTCATGACATCTGCAGGCCCTCCCAGACTGATCTGGTTGATGCAGTGTCTGTTGGGTTAGAACACCTGTACGTTGGCTATTTGGCAAACGATACGAGGGCGGAGAAAAATGTTCTAAGAGTGTTCTTCAAGAGGTTAGTAATTCTAGACCCAGAGGACAGTTTGAAATGTCTAGGGTATGATTTGGGAGGGACATATAACAAGAGTGACAGGAAAAAGGCAAATGGGCGTGTTTGGTTGGTATAGTAGGAGCAAGTGTATCATAACAAGCTAACCACCTTTGAAGACTGTGTGTGTGTGTGTGTGTGTGTATGTGTGTGTGTGTGTGTGTGTGTGTGTGTGTGTGTGTGCGCGCGCGTGTGTTTGTGCGCGCGCGTGTGTGCGTGCGTGTGTGACTCAATTTTATACACATGCAAATATTCCATTTCCTCGAGTCAGGACGAGACAACTGCTGTGCTGTTGACACCTATTGAAGCAGAAATACGTCTTTCCTTAATGGAATGTCGGGTTCAGAGAATTCATGATTCTCTATATTATCTCTTTTTCTCATTTAGAGTTGGTCGCAGTCGCCACAATGCATTTCGTCAGTCTTTTCTCTCTTGCCCGAGGAAATTAATTCATCTTGCGATATTTGAAATATCTTATCCGTCTTTATAATATATATATATATATATATATATATATATATTCATTTTTTAAAACTAGTTTCAGCTCATAAGCTGTGGCCATGCTGGGGCACCGCCATTATGCATGTATCTACATTCATAAATATATATATATATATATATATATATATATATATGTGTGTGTGTGTGTGTGTGTGTGTGTGTGTGTGTGTGTGTGTGTGTGTGTGTGTGTGTGTGTGTGTGTGTGTGTTCATACATACACACAGAGTTATATTATTTATATATATATATCTATATATAGGGTCGCCCGATAAGTGGAATTGAACCAGTGTGTGTTAATTATATTGGCAAGATGACTCTCCCTAGACACAATAAAATTTTTGTTTCAATCCACCAATTCAGTCAAAGACAGAAGATATATATATGTGTGTGTGCGTGTGTGTGTGTATGTGTGTGTGTATGTATGTAAGTATGTGTGCATGTATAAGTATATGCGTATGTATACTTATACGCATATAATTGTATATCTTGCGTACGCACGTACACTGCAGGACAATTTGTGCCAGTCAGCATTTGTTCATCCACATACATACATACATACAGACAGACACACATACATACATACAGACAGACACACATACATACATACATACATACAGACAGACAGACACACATACATACATACATACATACATACATACGTACGTCCATACATTCATACACACATACACACACACACACATATATATACATATACATACATACATATATATATGTGTGTGTGTGTGTGTGTGTGTGTATAGATAGAGATATAGGTAGATGCATAGATTCATATATGTAATTATGCATGTACGTATGTATATGCATGTATATAATCTTTTGTTTTACGCACTAACAGCAGCGTTTCTTATATCAAATAACTACGCACACACACACACACACACACACACACACACACACACACACACACACACACACATACATACAGAAATTTTCAGCCCTCATATAGTTTTAATGAGATTACAAAATAGTGTTTACATTTGTACAATTCTTCCTTCTTGGCAACGGCGTTGGACAATTTAAAATATTTGGAAAACTTAATATTATTTTAACGTGTCAATTTGCCCACCCTCTTTTCACTCTTCACATGCCCTTTTCGTGTGAGAAATTTTGCACCGGACGACAGTTCACAATGTCAGCTTCCATGAATTAAGAATTAGCCTGATTGGCATTCTGGTATACAAGATTTCCTTGGCTGAGTGTTGTACGGAGATGAATTGAAGCAGTTCAGGCGCACTTTGTATTTATATCAAATAAAGAATATGTCTTTAAGTTAAAAAATGGGACATGAAAAAACAAAGAAAAAAAAAAAACTATTTATGTAATTTTTCAGTTAGGAGGGAACCCAGTGGCAAGTACTCGTTAGCGAGACTCTGAGACAGGTAAGAAAGCGATGTGAAATTCATTTTTGCCAAGGACGCATCGTTCCAGAGCCTTTCGGGGCTAAACACAAACACATAACCACATGCCCTCACATTTATATAGCAGAATATTACTTACTAGGTATGGAAGAGGAGGAGGAGGTTGATGAGGAGGATGAGGATGAGGAGGGAGAGGAGGAGGAAGAAGAGGAGGAAGAAGAGGAGGAAGAAGAGGAGGAAGAAGAGGAGGAAGAGGAGAAGGAAGGGGAAACGGAAGAAAAGGAGGAAGTGGGGAAGAAAGAGGGGAGGAAAAGGAGAAAGTGAAAGAAGGCGGGGAGGAGGAGGAAGAAGAAGGAGAACAACAACAACAACAACAACAAAAGAGAAAGAAGAAGAAGAAGAAGAAGAAGAAGAAGAAGAAGAAGAAGAAGAGGCGGAGAGGGAGGAGCTGATGGTGGTGGAGGAAGACGAGGAGGGGAGGTGAGGGAGGAAACATTGCTTACGATCTCTGATCAGGCTGTGAAGGGGATGCTGGAGGACCAAGCGGAAAATATTCAAAAAGAAAAGAAACCTCTTAGTTTAAAATAGTAGAACAATGTTTAAGTGGGCCCTCATTGTTGAATTGCTCCGGGTCAGCCTTAATTGGACATATGAAGCCTAACCGCGCTAAGGACGATAACAATCATTACCATTTCTTGTAGATGAAGTAACCTGGAAGAGGCTTTAAATTTGGCGCAATTATTCTTTACTTTGCTGTTTAGCTCCAAGTTCGCATCTGGTATTCTAGCCATCACTGTTCTTCTTTTCGCCCTTTTAGAGTTATTTTGCTCTACCTTAATGTGGTTTTTTCTTATTTAAGTACGCGGCGTGTGATTTGAGGACGATTTGCCACTTGTTTCTGACAGGTTAATTGACCCGACAGAAGTTCCCTCGTTCACTCATTCAGTCACCATTGCTGTTGTTACGATTTTTATTGTTGCTGCTGTTGTTGTTTTGTTATTGTTCTTCATATTGTTTATTCCAAGATCAATCCCTAACTGTAAAGTCTTATATTATATTCATAATATTCCATTCAGAACTACCCCGTATTTTTCCTTCGTCCAGATAACCAGAACTAATTATTCAACGAGTACCTGCTTTTTAAAAAAGGCAGGATGTAATTTGAGAAATATTTAGCTGCTATTTCGAGATAGATGAATGACCACATTGACGCTCCTTCTTTTGCTCGATCGGGTTACCGTTTGTCTTACTGATATATTACTGTTAAGTTATTTAATCAACAACTTGTTACGACATTTAAACTTAATCCCGTTCTTATTGTATCACTTAGTTCGCACGGAGGATGAAAGTAAAACAACTTTTCTCAAATGAAGAATTAAGTGTTAAGATTAAAATGTAAAATGATATTAGAGAATCTTTGTACCAAGCCATCTGTGGGTATGTTTCTCTTATCTATCTTGGTGCTTAAAATGTAGAATATTAAGTCTTGTTACATCTGGCATAGATGTCGTTTGACATGTGTGTGGTTGGAAGATACTAAATAAACACACATATTATTCATGAACAGAGTTATATATTTGTGTGTATGAGAGTAAGTATGTGTGTTTGTATACATATATGTATATAGTTATATTCAACAGTACCAGCGCCAAGCGATGTTTCTTCATATGCGAACTTTAGGTTAGATACACACACAGACACAGACAAACGCGCGCGCGCACGCACACACGCACACACACACACACACACACACATACACACGCACACACACACTGCAACACAGAGAGAGGCAGAGAGAAAGGTGAAGAAGTACTTAGAGAGAGATACCTGGTTGAATTGAGGGAGGAAAAGATAGTCAGAAGGGGTGACTAGGTAAAAAAATAGTTGTGTGTGTGTGTGTGTGTGTGTGTGTGTGTGTGTGTGTGTGTGTGTGTGTGTGTGAGAGAGAGAGAGAGAGAGAGAGAGAGAGAGAAAGAGACAGACAGAAAGAGAGAAAGAGAGAGAGCATTTGCGTCGCGTGTATGTAACGCTTATTTTTTTTTTACCTACGAAAGAAACACCATTTCATATATGCGAATCATTTCGGTATTATTCTCTATCGTTACTCTCAGTTTAACGCACGTTAGGTAAATGTTTGATCTGTCGGGCAACATACGATGAAGAAACATATGTCAGCAACTAACTACGTAGACCGATTCTCATTGGTCGATAATTGCAGATCATGAAGCATAGGCAACTGATACACATAGGTCATTCGTTCTGATGGCTCTTGATGTGAATAAAAGGCTTTGCATTCTCAGGTATTAGCACGCACACACTTCTGAATGAAACTCTTCTGATGCTAGCAGTTACGGAGTAACTCTGACTTTTTAATATACCATAAACGGAAATCAAAGGTATCATCTAGTTACTGTGAGGAGAATTATCTGTTTCTGTGTAGCATCTAGGTGTCCGAAGGCGTTATTCTATTGACTCAAATCTTTAGCCAGTAGAGGTACCGTGTATCACAAAGTATTTCATTCTTGCTGGCCATAGGTCTGAATTGAGAAATCTCCCTTACACTATAGCAGATGTACATTTTTAATCTGCAACGTAATCAAATATTTAGCTCACTGCAATCAATGGGAATAGAGCTTCATTCAGTGTTTAAGTGATTACCAACAAGTTTCACATGTTCAAAACTTCAAAATGTAATGTGGGAAGAGTCGACTCATGCCTATTATACATGTGTGTGAGCTTGTGCGAGTGTGTGTGTGTGTGTGTGTGTGTTTGTATATGCAGATGTTTGCATATACATACATACATACATATATATATATATATATATATATATATATATATAACGCACAGCCGGTCTGGGAATCGAAACCACTATCTCGTGATTGTGAGTGCAACACCCCATCCAGTAACCCATGCGCCTTCAAATTATTATCAAACATAACTCGAATACAGCTTTTATAATTTTTACAGTAATTATTTCACATCACCATTGTTTCAAATCAAAACAAATGCGCTGTTCTGCATTTTAAAATGATAATTTTTACTAAAGCCTTTAAGGTAAGCAATTTTATCGTATCTTTAGCGTCAAAAATAAACATATTTTAAGAAATAATCTCTAGTGCCGTAGTGCGAAATTACACGTTCCAATCGTTTTCAAACAGCAGAAAAAAATAACTATACCATAATATAGAATTACGATAATAAAACAAAAAACGGAGAACAAGAAATAAAATCTGTTATTTCTGTTTCGGCAATGACCAATTATTTCTTCGAGTAATGTCGGAAAAAGTAGTGGTGAAACATAGCAACTCATTTTGCTTATTTCTCGCGATATCAGCAAGTTTGGTGAATTGAGTTGGAAAAATAAACATTCTCAGAAAATGTTGGTGCACTTTTACTTCATCACATGATTTTATTTTGCTTTTTTCTTTTCTTCATTCTTTTATGCATTTATTTCGTTCATGCGTTTCCAATCTTTCATGAAAAGTCGACCCCATTACGCCGAAAATGTAGCAGATCACCAACGAATTCTTAGTTAAAATACGTGTTGATTGGGATATAAACGTCTACAGAGAATTAATGATTTCTATCTTTCAACATCTTCAGCAATTTAGTACATGTTTAGCACGCGAAAGGTGTCTAAGAATTGTTTTAATTTTCAAACAATTTTCTTCATGTTTGCCTAAAGATAAACATTGCCAAATGAAGACTTACATGGTGCTTCCTTACCCTGTGTGTGTAAGCGAACGCAGAGCCTTGTAATCACTCGTGTTCGCCTATTTGTCTGTGAGTTTGTAAAATTACTGGAAAACGGCTGTACAAATTTTCACCGCATTTGGCAGAAATACTCATTGGGTGAGTGGCTTGAAATGATAAACATTTGGTTTGGTTACCTTTAGAAGGAAAAAAAATAACCTTGTCTCAAAAATCGAACTTACAAATTTCCCGATACTATTTTGTTCACTTTCTTTTTCATATGGATCAGCCCTCGTCTGCGTGTGTATAGATCGTGGTGTACCTATGCGCGTAGACATGTGTGCGTACATACATACATAGCTAGATATGCGACTCTGTGTGTGCATATGTGCGCGTGTATGTGTGTGTGTGTACAGTGATGGATTCGAGGGTTACGTTTACTTACGACCTGATTTCTTAATACCTATAGTGGTAATAGTTAAAAAAAAACTATGCAGTTCAATTTAAAAACATGGGTAAGCAACACATTGTAAGCCACACTATAATTTCCAAAGACATTTATCTGCGCACAGGGTAGGCATTGCCCCTCCCATGATTGTTTTTTTTTTTTCGTTATGTAATGATTTGATGATTTGACAAGTTACCTTGTGGTACGTTACCAAAGAAGATGTCCGAATATTATATTTCTCTGGCGGCATGTAATGTCCTAACGTTACTCTGCTATATGTAGTGGCTATTTAAGCAATGAGTTCATGGATGATTAATTGGTTAGTTAGATGGGTGCTGATAAAGGGGCAAAAACTTTTCAGGAACTTTTCAGCAACTCCTCGTAGATCGGTACAGTATAGAAGAGGATTTGTGGGAGACGAAATCGAATCTTGGACTAGAACAGATTATGTATCGGAGAAAGACCCATCGAAGCAGGCCTTGATGGGGCAACCCACCGATTCAAGAAACAGCGGCTAATGAGAAATAAACGAATGCAGTTTTTTTTATCTTTAGTCATTATCCAGGGCCAATTAAAGACGAAAGTAATAGGAAATGATTCTCATTAGCAAATAATCAAAGCGATTGTCAATATGATACTTAGTAAATATATTTTCTGTCTGTATCAACAATTATATATATTGCAGGTAACACAGTTTAAAACTACTTTTAGAAGTTTGAACATACACAAATACAATGTGTGTGTGTGTGTGTGTGTGTGTGTGTGTGTGTGTGTGTGTGTGTGTGTGTGTGTGTGTGTGTGTGTATGTGTGTGTGTGTGTTTACAAGTCTGGTAGTCGGTTGATGTCATGTTACTGGCAGTTTACACACATACACAAACACACATACACAAACACACATACACAAACACACATACACACACACACTCATGCCATTGTGCGTTGTGTGAACGTGTGTGTGCCTATGTGTGTTAAGAGAGAGAGAGAGAGAGAGAGAGTGAGTGAGTGAGTGAAAGAGAGATTAAAAATCTGTAGTTCAAATTATCGTGGGAATGCATCTTAATCCCCGCTGGAAAACCGTTTCATAAGACTCACACTCGATCTGCAACATCTGGTCCATGTTCTTTAGTCATCGTGTTTCTTATTGGTAAATAAATCCTGTATATATTTAACCAACAACGGAAGAAATACCTTTAAATTTAAACCGATCCCTATTTGTGTCCCTTAGTTCCATTGTATGTAGGGACCAACTGTTGGTTTTCTTATCAAAGTAGAACAAATCTTACATCTGGCTGTAATATTGCTGAAGTTGATGTGCTTGGTTACACGACACTAAATAAATACATATGAACGCACGTATTGTTGCACAAACACACAAACATATATATTCGTGTATCTATGTTTATATGTATACGCACACATAGATCTACAGAATTACGTTCAAAGTGGAAGTTAACTCATGACCGAGTAAGATTTCTTCCCAAACTCAGAAGTGTATGCAGTGCAAGTGGAACTATTTTGAAAATGCTCCGAAAGTCGAAGAAGATTTTGTGCGAGAATTTGTTTCGAGTGAAGAAAGTGTTTCACTCAACTGAATCCACTTTCCAGTGCAATCAGTTATAAATAACACTGTTGGCACAAGAGAGGTGGATTGCTAAAACTCAACTTCACTTCAGATATGCGAGTTTTCCTAGAAGTCGTAATGTGAACTAGAGGTCCTTCATTCCCAGTAGTTCACATGCTAGTTAGCCCCTTGCTAGGACCTTAACAGGTGTTACAGCTCAGCGTCAGAGAACGAATTTGGGCCGACTATGAAGGAACGATGTTAGAGCTATGAAATCCTGCAGGCATTCATTTCAACTTTTCTTATTAACAACTGCATTGTTTCATTCTAGATAAACCGACATCTGTCTGTTCATAGAAGACTTCAAGAATTTTCATGTTATTTCGAAGATGTCTTTGTTCGAGCTTTTATTGCTATTGGTATATGCTCTAGTCAGTCTGAGGCTACAGTAGAAGACACTCACTGAAAGTGCCACGTCGTGGGACTAAATTCCGGACCACGTGGTTGAGAAGCAAGCTTCTTGCCACACAGCCACAATTGCATATATATTCTCTTATTCTCTTGTTTCAATCATTAGGCTGTGGCCTTATATATATCAATATATCAATGACAGCAGATGTCAGTAAGTTGCAAGAGTTGCCAAATTGCCATGCGCTTCGATATTAAGTTACGTCCCTTTACAGCTAAATATCGAATCCCATTGGTCTCTCTCATGTTTCTATTCCATTCTTTCGAGACCAACTAAAATAAACATTCAAAATACAATTCATACATGTTCATGGCGTACAAGTAATTATATTTATATTCTATAAATAAATAAACATAAACCTCCTCTGTGTGTGTGTGTTTGTGTGTGTACGCGCGCGCACGTGTATGTGTATTTCGCTACTAAAAATGAATGAGCGATTCTTCAAATAAATGTTTAACTGCTTATATGCATATATATATATATATATATATATATATATATATATATATATATATACATATATATATATATATATATATATATATATATATATATATATATATATATATATATATATATATATATATATTCATAAATAGGCAGATATAGATACAGACTGAGATAGATAGATAAGATACATACACACACGCGCGCACTTTTATATATATATATATATATATATATATATATATATATATATATATATATAATGCATATGGTTAGTGATTTGTACGTATAGATTCATTATTACATGCATCGTAGACCTCACCTCTATTTTCTCCGTCTGTCCACATTTCCCTCTCCCTGTATCCCATTTACTCTCACCCTCTTTATCACTCCCTTTCTACATGTCCTTCTCCTTCTCCTTCTCCATTACTCCCTCTCACTTTCTGTCTGTTTGTCTGTCAGTCTCTCTCTCTCTCTGCCTCTTCACTGGGAATCATTTGTACTTTGTTGCTGGCAGCAAATCTGCTTATCTATTAACTAACACATGGTTCCTGTTGTTACATTAAACTGCTCCAAGTGACTCTGCCATCCGATAAGGTTTGCCAGATTAATAGAAACAAACGGCAGACTGGCTGGAAGCGCTTTAAACAAGACATACACACAAACACCTACACACACATGCACGTATGTGTATTTACACGTACGCACACGCGCACACGCACACACACATACACATACACACATTATATAGATTACGCATATTTGTATATAGCTGTGGGCGTGTGTATATAGGTCTCTCCCTCTCTCTCTCTCTCTCTCTCTCTCTCTCCCTCTGCATATATATATATATATAACCTTTTCTCCGTCTACTAATTTCTGTCATTGGACTGTGGCCATGCCGGAGCATTCATACTTATATATTTACAGACATAAGTGCACACACGCGCGCGCGCGCATATATGCATTTATATATACATATACATACATACTTGGCCCTCTCTTTCTCTAACTCCTACTATTTCCCACTCGTTTATCTCTCCTGTACCTTTCTCTTTATCTCTGATTTTTTTTCTAATCCCGCTGTCCCCTATCCATCTCTCCTCCTTCCACGTGACCGATGTCCGGCCAGCCATGATCTTTCTTTCTTGGTCTGACTGCCGACCGCCAACACCTCCTATGTCCATCTCCTATGTTCCTGCCTTTAGGCTTTCCCTTCATACACGCCAGCTCAATTCGAATCGTTCTCAGTCGAAAGACGCCTGTTGTTATTTCTTGTTGTTTGTATTCGTAATTGTGTACCATGTTCTCCGGTTTCTTTTTTTTCTTTGTTTATTTGTTTTTCTTTCTTTGTTGCCGTACACATTCACTAGCTTTCTTACAAAGGGGTCTAATGCTCATAGCTTAGACCTTTTTTTGGGGTCGGGGGAGCAACCAGATCGAACCATCTCAAATGTAACTGCCCGAAATGGTCATGACTTCTGGGATTTGACTGATGAAAGAAAGCCAAGAATGGCCCGTCTTTTTTTTTTGCCTGTCCTTCTAATTGCTGTTTCTCTTGTCCGCCTTTGTATCGTCTTTCTGTCCGAACGTTTTATTGCCCTCTATTGCGTTTTTGTTTCATTTTTGTATTTATATATATGGGACTTATTTCATCGACCCTGAAAGGATGAAAGGCAAAGTCGACCTCAGCAGAATTTGAACTCAGAACGTTAAGGCAGATGAGATACCGCTAAGCATTTTCTCCTGTCTGCTAACAATTGTACCAGCTTGCCTCCTCAAGTGAAATAAATATTTCTTTGAAGGTTTGGAACAAGGTCAACAATTTTCGGGGGAACGGGCAAGTCGATAACATTGACCCCGGTACTTGACTGGTATTTATTTTATCAACGCTGAAAATATGAAAGGCAAAGACGATCTCGGCAGCATTTGAACTCAGAACGTGAAGCCGGAATGAATACCGCTTAGCATTTTAGCCGGTATGCTAACGATTCTGCCAGCTCTCCTCCTTGAGCCAAATGCATATCAGAATAATATAAAGAGACGATTCGTTAGCGAGCCGGACAAAACGCTTAGCGGCATATCTTCTGACTTTATGTTCTGAATTCAAATGACACCGGGCTCGACTTTACTCTTCGTTCTTTCGCGATCGATAAAATAAGTACCAGTTTAGCACCGAGTCCGATGTAATTGGCTTAATCTCGCCCCGAAATTCCTGTCCCTGGCCAAAATTTGAAACCTATCTTAGAAGAATAGAATGTGGAATTTTTGTTTATATAATATTGGAAATTGGTTTCTCATACTTAAGCATCGCACTCAGGAATTCCTGAGAGCTGCCATCTCCCAAATCACTCTTCTACAAGGCCTCCAATTCCACGGTTAACCTGAATGGTCACTACAAATGTATAACATCCCAACTAACATACTATATAACATGAAAACTGTCGAATCTTCGATGTGCTACACAAAGACTAGCCTAGATACAGTTTGGCCACTAGTGTGTATATATGTACATATCTGTATATGTTAATGTACACGCATTTACATATGTGTTTGTATTTGCGTGTATGTATGTAATATATATACATTTGTATTACTATATATATATATATATATATATATATATAAGTATATCTACATAATAGACAATAAAATAGTTCACGGAGGACATTAGCTCCAAGCTATGCACCTAAACAACACTAATTGCATATTGCATAGAGTGGGAGGTGACACCTGCTTTGATTTTCTGTTTTTTTAAGTAGCTGGGTGGAAAAACTTGGGTCATTCGATGTTTGTCACAAAGAAGCATTAGTGATGAAGGGACAAGTGTTTCTCTCTCCCTCTTTCTCCCTCTCTCACACACTCCCTCTCCATCTCGTGCGTGTGCGTGTGTGTTAATAGTGGGCTAATATATAATCCCAATTCACTTAACTATAATAAGCGATTATCCGAGCTTCATTTTCCTGTTGTTTTTTGATGTTGTTTACGCTAGTTTTGTTGTTGATCTTCTTCTTCTTCTTTTTGTGGTCGATAAAGTAGGTACCAGTCAAATACTGGAATCAATATAATCGATTAGGTCTCTCACTGATCTTATTCATGTATTTCGGTCGAGTATAGCCAAGGCAAATATATGAGAAGTTAATTAAACTGAACCAATTACGTTGAAATGAGTTGAACCCGCTGAACTATGCTTAGTTGAAATAAGTCCATAAAATATATTGCTAAGAATAAAGTTGCTATTTCATTACTTAAATCTCTAAAGCAGAGCTTCTAATTGAACATACAAAGGAATAATCTAGTAATAAAGTAGAATAAAGCTTACAAAATCACTGATGGATGAACTGGTAAGTATGGAATTTATCTTCGTTTGAGATACAAGAAGTTCAAACAGTGATATACAAACGAACATCAAAATCAATCGTTTAGTGTTATAGGACAAATAAATGGCAATAAAAATAATCATATGTAAATATTGGTATAATCAACATTCTTTCTATAATTGAAATTGAAATAATTAAAATAATGAATTAATATTTTTAATTGTTATATAATTAGATAAACTTCTTTATAAATAATCTTGATGTCCTTTCAAGAAAACACAATTTAATGACGTAATACACGTAATCTACATTAGGCAGCCACGTAATACGCAATTTTTCCTTTCTGCATCATAAATCTACAAGTAATAAACTTAGTAATCTTGATTAACTTTAGTAATCTTAATTAACTTCAATTAATATTATACAAATATTAAAAATAATTATTATTAATTTTGTTTAATTTTTCAAAAATTAGAATATGTCATATATCTAATAATATTTCTATACTCATACTCCTTTAGTTAATCCTTCTTCATGTGTGTGTGTCTGCGAGTGCAGATAGGTGAGTGCTTTGCGTTGTATGTATTCGCTTTAGATTTTGTATTTGTTTTTTGTTTCTTCTTCTCATTCACATGACTCTTTTGACAGCTTAATTCATCTCAATCACATGCACACCTCTGCCAATATGTATATGTATATGTGTATCTCAGTGGGCTTATATCAGTGACTTCATACGTCAGCATCTGTGTGTTTGAGTAGACGGTAACTAGACACAAATGCTATTAGACACAGTTAATTCGTCTGAACGAGAGACATATATTTAATGCCTGAAGCAAGTTAAAACGACCAAAAATACGTGTAATATCCGTTTCATCACAGTGCTCATGGAAGGTAGCAATAAATGAATTGATTATAAAAACCCTCGGTATGAGTACACGAGCGTGTTTCTCGAAGTTATTTCCTCATAACTTTCAGAAAAATGGATATTTTTCTCGTGAAATTCTTAAGAAATAACTTTGAGATGGCTTAGATTATGATTTTTATCGGAATTTGATTTAAGAAGAAAAGATGGATGAGCACTCATATACGTGCTGAGAGACATCATAAATTAAAAAAAGAATACAAGTGTATATATATATATATATATATATATATCTTTATAATATGATTAAAGAAGAAGAATGGAGAGCTGATAAGGATATAAAATTAATTTATTAATAGACTGCTTGATTGGAACGAATTCATAGCCAAACTCAGATGCAGCATAGCAGGGAAAGAAAAACGTAGAGGAATTAAGAACAAAAGATAATATTTGCCCATATATATATATATATATATATAAATCAAATAATAAGCAACACGGATTCCAAAAGTGATTGCAGTACGCACGTTTCATGCTACTTCAATTTATTTAAGTAATGTGAGCATTACCTTAAATGCAATATGAAGAGCAATCTTCAGCTGCACGAAAAAATGTAGAAAAAAGACATATTACAAATGTGGCAACATATTAAAACCAAGTGGGAGAGAGCAGAGGAAGAATATATAAGTCCATCTTGACATAGCAGGGTCTATCAGGCTAGATTACTAGCCTGATAGACCCTGCTATGTCAAGATGGACTTATATATTCTTCCTCTGCTCTCTCCCACTTGGTTTTAATATGTTGCCACATTTGTAATATGTCTTTTTTTCTACATTTTTTCGTGCAGCTGAAGATTGCTCTTCATATTGCATTTAAGGTAATGCTCACATTACTTAAATAAATTGAAGTGGCATGAAACGTGCGTACTGCAATCACTTTTGAAATCCGTGTTGCTTATTATTTGATTTTAATCACCCATCCTTTTGGGATGTGATATTCGGGTACCTTCGCATAAGTACCATATTCAAGCCTTGAATCTATATATATATATATATATATATATATATATATATATATATATATATATATATATATATATATATATATATATATATATATATATATATATATATATATATATATATATATATATATATACTGTGTGGTAAGTAGCTTGCCTACCAACCACATGGTTCCGGGTTCAGATCCACTGCGTGGCACCTTGGGCAAGTGTCTTCTACTATAGCCTTCTGTGACTTTTAGAGCTGTATAAATACACCAGATGTCTTCTCAAGTCGAATAACACAGTCTTTCAGTATAGACACGTTAAGTAAGATATACAAAATGCTAAGTGTTCATTGGTATCGCAAATGGTTTTCAGAAATCCATTTCCATTTTACTAAATCTCTTCACTGTTAATTGCATCGCATGCTGAACGTAGTTCCTTCCATCTGGTACTAGATGGAGGTAAAAAAAATAATATTCGTAATATTAAAGAATAAGTATTACATACATATCATAACTCGATATAAATAAACAACGTCGCAGTTGATGGAGGCAACTGTTTCCAGGAGATAAAATACTTCTCAAGGCACTCCTGTAG
This sequence comes from Octopus bimaculoides, assembly GCF_046866305.1. NCBI lineage: Eukaryota > Metazoa > Mollusca > Cephalopoda > Octopoda > Octopodidae > Octopus > Octopus bimaculoides. Next base: position 4,191,443 of record NC_142939.1, on the reverse strand, counting down.
CATGAATTGTGTGTTAATGCATATTACTACGAAATTGAATTAGGGGCTTAAATTCTAGATATAGCATCAAGAAGAGAAGAAGGACATATAAACATTTAAATATTTACATCATAATTGAACAGAACGCCGTGGGCAAGAATTAAAGCTTCCAGAGAACTGAACACGACATTCAGTTTGGATTAAATACACATCACGCACACTTTTAATGTTATTCCTGTCATCGTTGTTGTTGTTGTTGTTGTTGTTGTTGTTGTTGTTGTTGATGATGATGATGATGATGATGTTGCTGTTGTTGTTCTTCTTATTATTTTTGTGATGTTGGTTTTACTTGTTGATACATTTGTTTAGCCCCAGGCTAATCCTGATTCAGAAAACACGTGCATAGGCACACTACACTGACCATCTCTATGAGCATGCGCACAAATATGCGCGAAAAATACACTCCTAAATACTTAACATGCTATGGCTATCGATATGCATATGTATGTATATGTGTGTTTGTGTGTGTGTGTCTGTGTCTGTGTATGTTTGTATGTGCGTGTGTTTGTGTATGTGTGCGTGCGTGTGTGTATGTTTGTGTGAGTGTATATGTGTCTGTGTGTGTATGCGTGTGTGTTTATGTGTGTATGTGTGTATATGTGTCTGTTTGTGTGTGTCTGTATGTATGGGTGTGTATGTGTGTGTGTAGTGCTTTTTGTGATAGAGAAACCGTGGTTTGAAACAAACTGCATTTTGGTCAACTGTACATATACGTAGTGTGAAAAAATAACACAAATCTTCGAAAGTTTTTGAAAATAGTTTTGATATTTGTATGTTACTTAATATATTTTTTCGGTACTTATTCGAAATATCATCAACATAGCACTTTCCCATTAACTAAGTGTTTCTCACAATTCGATGATGAAATATACCATAATTTGTTGGTAAATCCACATAAGGTCGGACAAAATGAAAATAATCTTATTGAATCTGGAAATTTCTTTATCAAAAGAAAATGGCATAAATGCAATTGACAGGTGAAGAAATAGATTTTTACAAGGATTCCATTCATTTTATTGACTATTACCTCAAAAATCTATTCTTTTTCACCTGGAAACTACGCCTGGAACTCCTTTATTTGTGAGCAGTAAAGAAACAAGAAGCTTGCTTCCCAGCCACATGCTTCTGGGTTCAGTCCCACTGCGTGGCAGCTTGGGCAAGTGTCTTCCACTATAGCCTCGGGCCGACCAAAATCTTGTAAGTGGATTTGGTAGACGGAAGCTGATAAAAGCTCATCGTATGTGTGTGTGTGTGTGTGTGTGTGTGTGTGTATGTGTATGTGTGTCTGTGTTTGTTCCCCCATCACCGTTTTACAACCGGTGTTGGTGTGTTTATGTCCCCGCAACTTAGCGGTTCGGCAATAAGAAAACCAATAGAATAAGTACTAGGCTTAAAAAATAAGTCCTGGGGTCGACTTGTCCGACAAAGCCCTTTATGGTGGTGCTCCAGCATTGCCGCAGTCAAATGACTGAAGCAAGTAAAATAACTTAAGAAAAAAATGAATTGTAATAATAAAGGATATTAGTCAAATTTGGGCATAATGGTAAAATGCTATGATCGATATTGTGAAGAAATTCTACTTGATAG
>NC_142939.1:4177317-4179817 GCF_046866305.1 Octopus bimaculoides | reverse complement strand
AAAGACAAAATTTTTAAAGAAAACTGAAAATAAAAAAAAAATACAAAAAAAAGAAGCGACAAAAAGGATTGGTCTTTTAGTGTTTCTTTGTTGTTTCTTAAGAAACGTTCTCATACATATAAAGCAAGGCACAGCCATACACATACATACATGCATTCATACACGCATACATACATACATAAATACATACATACATACATACATACATACATACATACATACATACATTCATTCATACAGATGCACGTACAAATGTATGTACGTACTTACAAACACTCAAATATACATACATATAAGCTCACAAAACGAATCATGTACGGACATAAAAGTCAGCTACCCTGCAGATGTGAACATTTCTTGCAAAATCAGTGAGAAAGAGAGCATTGTGGACAACTACTTCGAAAACTGCAGCGTCTCTACCCAGTTTATTATACCAATAATCATAGGAGCACTTGACGGTTAAGATGCACTTTACCCTCGTAAAAATGTGAACGTAAATTGTCTTAAAAAAATGAAAGTAAATTTTGATAGAAACCGACGTCCCGTTATTGCAATTTCATGCAGCCAATGAATAACACATACGTATATTTAATATGCGAAGGAACATGGTCCATTGGTTAGGTTGTTGCACTCACGATCGCTAGAATATAGGTTCAATTCCCAGACCGCGCAGCGCGTCGTGTTCTTCAGCAAAACACTCCATTTCACAATGCTCCTTTCCCTCCCTTTCGATCGGGGGTGGGATAAAATTTGGCCTGCTCGCCCATCTAGTGGGGTGGCGTCATTCGAAGGCCAAAGCGATGCAAAGAGCATTGTGGCCAGCAATGTGTGACAACAATAACAACACCTAATGGTCTGGTCGGTCACGTGATCGCGAGATATATTCAATATAACATGAAAACCGTGCATGTAGTTTATATAACATCGAAACAATCTCACGTACGGAATAACACAACGGTCACTGATGCACAAAATGAAATTCGGGGAGAGTAAATCTTCTTCGCCCCACATGACTATGAAGATATGATATAAATATATCATCGCTAATCCCAAATTGTCGACTAAGTTTCTTCGTTGAGTTTATCTATCGCTCTTCTATAGTCTGTTCATCTAACGCCCTTCTATGGTCTGTGAATAGATGCTATCATTGCTTAGATCAACAAAAGTGAACGATTAGTTGACAGCTTCATGCGTATAGAAGCTGCAGACATCCACATAGGAAGCCCAGACATCGAATATCAAAGAGGTTTTATGAAATATTGGCATCTCACTATCACTTGTAGCTTCTCTCGCAATGTACTATCACTATTTTAACGAGAGTAAACTGCAAGACAACCCACTTGCCTATGGCAGTAACTGCTTAACAACCTCGACAAGTTATGTTTTTTCAAGAAGAGAAAAGTGATCAATTTGTAGTATAACAACGCAAGTCGTTTCTAAGGCTCAACATGTGGTCCGTAATGTGTGTAGTTATCCAGTGTCTTCTTCCATATATATATATATATATATATATATATATCGACTTTACATACATACATACATATATGATGGTTGTCTACTCCTTATGCAGCGTTTGACCACCTCCTGTACCTACATCTCAGAACCATCACGGCATCTGATATGGCTTTTTAAGGCAACGTTTTCAAAACACACCAAGAGCTGCAGATAAGTTCTGATCTTTGTGGACCTTAAAATGTCTTTTACGTAGACACATTTATGCATATGTAGGCCGGAACCTGGTTATTCCCACAAATCAAAACATTTTCACTGTTCACATTACATGTATGTTTTTCTGTGTGTATGTGTGTTTATGTATGTATGTATATATTCCACATCGCCCTCAATGCACATCTGGCAGAAGAAAGATGAGGATGAATCTACAAATATTGCGATGCCTCAAAACGGAACCAAATGTAAAAACTAACAACAACAATGATATAAGAAATAAATATTCAATTAGACCAAATATTTCAGGATAAACATTTATTAACTCGAAATATCAGGACTAATTAAATATTTCTAACGAAACATTTTAATAACTTCGTTATTGCTATTCGTTATATTTAGGCGCAGGTACGTTTGTATGGTAAGAAGTTGCTTTCTAAACCAAATGGTTTCGAGTTCAAACCCACTGCATGGCACCTTGCAGTAATTTCCTCTGTTGTAGGTCCGGGTGAACCAAAATATTGTAAGTGGATTTCGTAGACGGAATGTGAAAAAAAATAAACGTCTTATAAATGAATAAATATACAGTTCTATATTTAAGAGATGAGGAATTATGTACATTATTTACATTTGATGGATATTTGTCCTCATCTTGTTTGTTGTTAACACAACGTTTCGGCTGATATACCCTCCAGCCTTCATCAGGTGTCTTAGGGAATTTTCGAACCTGGGTACTCATTCCTAAGGTACGTTTCGATGTTATTATTATTATTATTATTATTATTATTATTATTATTATTATTTCGTAGACGGAAGTAGTAGTAGTAGTAGTAGT
>NC_142939.1:4169817-4172317 GCF_046866305.1 Octopus bimaculoides | reverse complement strand
ATATTTCAAACTTTTATACTCGATTTAAAAACATCATTTTATTTATTTATTCATTTGTTTATTCATTTTTAAATTTTCAAACCTTTTTTAGATTACTTTGTTTTCGTTTCAAATATTTTCTTGTAAATTTCTTAAGAAAAACTTCATTTTATTGTTCCATCAAGCATTGCTTCGTGTTTTCTTCTTTCAGTGAATACCATTGTTCATTTCAATATGTTTGACATAAAATAATATATTCATTTATTTTTCCTTGTTTCCCACCTCATCTTCAACTATCCAACCTCCATTTCTATCAGGAATATTCCTGTAGGCATCTTAACTTGCTTAAAAACATAATTTCTTTGTTTGTCTGTTTTAATACATGAATGATATTCCACTCTACGCCGGAAGCTCATTGTTATGAACAACAGAGCAGCTGGAATATACCTCAAAGGCGTATTTTGCACACAAAACACACTGTAGGGTTTTAATAACTGAGCTTACCCCCTCCCCTCTAATTAGAAAACAAAAACTCCAAAGGAGTTCAGACTATTATTAAGATGGATTTGTGAAAGCGGTGAGCTGGCAGAATCGTTAGCACGCCGGACGAAGTGCTTAACGGTATTTCGTCTGTCTTCACGTTCTGAGTTCTAACGCCACCGGGGTCGACTTTGTCTTTCATCCCTCTCGGGGACCGATAAACTAAGTACCAGTTACACACTGGGGTCGATGTAATCGACTCATTCCCTTCCCCAAAATTTCAGGCCTTGTTCTTATAGTAGAGAGAATTATTAAGGCAGATTTGTATAACGAGCAATTTGATCTGAAATTGTATATTTAATTGGAGCATTAATACTTTTCTACTCTAGGCAGAAGGCTTAACATTTTGGGGGAGGGGACTAGTCTATTAGATCGATCTCCAATTCGCAACTAGTACTTAATTTATCGACCCCCGAAGGGACGAAAAACAAAGTCGGCTTCGCGGGATTTGAACTCAGAATGTAAAGACAGACGGAATACCGCTAAGCATCGTCTGTTACTTTGTTTTCTTTGCTATTAATACACCAAAGGGATTAGCGACCTGTCGCACTTCCTAGAGTATATCAAACACCGTGTGATCTACACAGCGTGCAATATGGGGCCAGCCCCGAAGCGTTAATTATCGTGGTGGTAGGTTTTCTCTGTGTGCTCAGCCTAAGCATCTCCCTGGATTACTTCAGTACCCAGAATATTTATCCGACTAAAAGTGGTGCTTGCAGGTTAAATCAACCCAACCGGGTGCATACCATATAAGTGCCCAATTCTCTCCAGAATCCTTCATATTGTATCTTTTAAGTATGATACACATATTGCTATTTTCAACTAAAACTGCCTCCGTTGCTAAAGACAAACAAACGCACGCGCACACACACGCACACACACACACTCACACACATTGTATGCGGTGTGCCTTTTGCTTCTCTATTTGATGTCTCTCGTTCAACACCTTTCATTACAGCTAAGATCACGTGACGCTTCGTCTTTTGATTATGTGAAGTAAATGAAAGAATGAATGATTGATTGATTAAATGAATGAATGAATAAATGAATAAATACATAAAGGATTCACCATGTATTGAGTACTTTTTCTTTCGTAGCTAAAACAATAAAAACACACGCACACATGCATATACATATAGACATATACTTCGATATATACATAGACGTGTACATTGTACCTATCTAAGTACATACATAATACAAACACACACACACACACATATAATTAAATACATGCATACATACATACATACATACATACATAAATACATACTAAGTACATAATATATACATACATTATCCATACATGTGTGTATATACATAAATATATACATAAATACATATATAAACGTATAAGATTTTTGTAATTTTTAATCAACTATTTTTTTTATTTAATCATTTCGGGGGTAGAGGATGGGGTGTGTCTTTCGTTTAAACTTCCGCTTCCGTCTGTTATTCAAGTTTCGTCTTCTCTTCTCTCAACTCGTTCTTTCCCTCCCTTTTCCACTCGTCTCTCACCCACCTCTCTCTCTCTCTCTCTCTCTCTCTCTCTCTCTCTCTCTCTCTCTCTCTCTCTCTCTCCGTTTCCCTCTCTCTCTCTCCCACTCTCCCACTCGTCATTTCCCCCTCACCATTCAGGCACACATTTCTCATAGCAATTCTGGATCAAACTAACATCTTTTCCTCTCGGAAATGAGAGACTGTAACGTAGTAGTAGTTGTAGTAGTAGTAGTAGTAGTAGTAGTAGTAGTAGTAGTAGTAGTAGTAATGGTGATTGTTGTTTTACTTGTGGTGGTCGTGGGTGGGGGGTGATTGTGTTGATGGGTGTGGGTAGTATTAGCTGTGGTGGTTGCGGCGGTAGTCGTGGTGGTAGTCGTCGTTGTAGACCTGAAGGGGGTGGGGGTGGGTGATGTTGATGAAGGTGGTAGTGGTGGTGACGGCGGTAGTCGTGGTGGTAGTGGTGGTGGTGGTGGTGGTGGTG
>NC_142939.1:4147317-4164817 GCF_046866305.1 Octopus bimaculoides | reverse complement strand
GAGTTGCGATGGCACTCGTGCCTTTGCCTTTCCCTTGGATAAAATCGGTGGCATGAAGAGAGGCGACTACTGGTTTTCCATAAACAACCTTGTCTGGACTTGTGCTAAAGAGGGAAACTTTCTTGGTGCAATCTCAAGGCCATTTATGACCGGGGTGTTTACCCTTTGCTCAGAACAGCTCTTTAATGGAAGGGAACCTTGGCAAAAACAATCCTGTTTGATCATCCTCTCTCTTAATAGAATTCCTCTTTTTCTTTTTGTTTGTCTTTTTTCTTTATGTGGCGGAGTCAGATGGTAGTGGGTGATCTCTAGAATGGGGGTTGAATTGGCAGAATCGTGAGGGCATCAGATTTGCGTTCAAATCTCGCCGGCGTCCACTTTTTATTTTATCCTTTGGAAGTCGATAAATAAGTAAAAAAGATCGGGGCACTGGATGAATAGAATTATGAGATCGTCATTCGAGACATCTTGCGGTGCTTCGTCTGGCCCGTTCCCCAAAAATTTTGAGCCTTGTTCCTAGAGTAGAAAAGAATATTGTTTCTGTCTAAATTTGGTGTACCTTTGGCTAACCACGTAAGCAAATTTGTTAAAGTTTCCGAGGATGGAGAGAAAGCTTTGAAATTCCAACTAAGAAAAATGATGCTAATAAAAGTGGCATATTGATTCTTCTCAAACTACAGCGCATTTTGGTCCACCCAAGGCCAAAGTAGAAGACACTCGCCAAAGTGCCACGGAGTGGGACAGAACCCAGATCCATGTTGTTGGGAAGCAAGCTTCTTACCACACAGCCGCTATATAGCAGAGACTGCTTAACTAAACCTTTGATCCCAGTTAATATGACACTCAGAACTTCAGTGGTTTCCATAACCTGCATTCTCTTGTAATTGACTGTCTGTTTACCAGCAATGATTCTATATCCTTCCCTGCTTTTGCATTGGTCGGCTTGGGGCTATAATAGAAGACACTTGCCTAAGGTACCATGCAGTAGGACTGAAAACCCACAGCAACGCCAGTATCAAAACATTTTAAATCTAAAAGTATAAGCGTTAACATGAATTATGAACGGATTAATGGATGAATATTATCCATATAGAGGTATTATATTCATTTAGCGTAGAACATAATATCTATGTAATGTTATATTGTGCTAAAGTTTAAGATGACGAAAATCACAAAGACATTACTAATAAAAGTTTGTGGTGTATTGATTATTGGAAATATGAGCTATATTATTGATATCCTTGGTGAAATGTCTCGTCAGTCATATCTATTTAATATTTAACATTTAGCGAAGGAAATAATTTAGATATATATATGTATATATATATATATATATATATATATATATATATATATATATATATATATATATATATATATATATATATATATATATTATATATATATATATATATATATATATACATATACGTGTGTGTGTGTGTGTATGTGTGCTTGTTTGCATGTAAATATCAATATATGCATATATGTGTGTGTGTGTGTGTGTGTACGCGCGCTTATGTGTGCTTGTGTGTATATCATGTCAGCATACGTAAAGTGAATATACACATAAAAGCATGTACATATAAACACATACATACATAGATATATACATGTACAAATACGAAATTCGTATACATATATATATATATATATATATATATATATATATATATATATATATATATATATATATATATATATGTATGTATATACGTATATTTATATTCATATCTATGTATATGCATCTGAGTATTTATGTATACATACATATACATATATATATACATGTATCTATACATATGTGTGTATGAATATATATACGTGTGTATGCATATATATATTTGTGTGTGTACGCATATATATATGAGTGTGTGTGTATGTATATATGTATGTTTGTATGTATACGTTTATATATATATATGTGTGTGTGTGTGTGTGTGTGTGTGTGTGTGTGTGTAGCTATGTGTCTCCATGAGAGTATCTGTATTTCTATAAATATCATTGCATCTGTATAAGAGCTTGAAAAAGTAAGTTTCCAATCACGTCGTCATTAAGTGAAAGATATTTGAAATATTCTATAGACGCCTATACCGTCTGGTGATAACTCTTCACAATATCTCTGGACAGCAAATAACTGTTTTATTAACTAACGCTGTCTCTAAAAGATCAGAAATTACGTATCAGATTCTACTGGCGTATTTACACTTCACAATTACACAAATACTACCAAAGATATGCGTATACAAACAAGCATACATAAACACAGACACACACAACGCACACACATACAAACACACACTCACACTGTAAGCGATTTTCTTCCTCCGTCTTCTTTTCTATTGGATTTTCCTGTTTCTGAAGATGAGCTATGCTCGAAACATAAAACCAACCTTCTTTCCTTCCTTGAGCGTCTGGTAATACTTTACATCTATCACGTACTCGTATTGCTGTGTGTTTTTTTTTCATGTTTGTTCTTCTTTGCTTGGATTTACTATATATATATATATGTGTGTCTATATATATATCGCACTGATTTCTGAATTTGCAGCTGAATTGTATATCGACAAAACATGGCGATCAATGCAAACATTTACACATAATTTCTTCCACACTGAAATTTTTTGTGAAATACCTCCGTCAGTCATATCTATTTAATATTTAACATTTAGCGAAGGAAATCGTGTTTATATATATATATATATATATATATATATATATATATATATATATATATATATATATATATATATATATATATATATATATATATATATATATATACGCGTGTGTGTGTGTGTTTCTATGGCTTGTGTTTAAGGCTGGAAATAGCCAGAATCAAGTGGGTTGTCTGGAAAGTTCGTGCCGAATTTTAAGGGAAAGAAAAAGGTCAATAAATGCTTGCCATTATATTTTTAATCAACCAAATATGAACGATATTTGGCGAAAATGATTTGTACCTGTATTTCAAAGGGCCGGCTTTGTCACACTCTGTGTCACGCTGAGAACTACGTCAAGGGTATACGGGTCGGTGGAGTGCTCAGCCACTTGCACGATAGTTTCACGAGCAAGCTGTTCTACTGATCGTATCAGCTGGGACCCTCGTCGTCGTAACCGACGGAGTACTCCTTATATATGTGTGTATATATATATGTATGATATATATGTGTGTATATATGTATGATATGCATATATATATATATATATATATATATATATATATATATATATATATATATACATATATATATATATATATATATATATATATATATATATATATGTATATATATATATATATATATATATATATATATATACATACATACATGCAGAGAGCTGCAAACTAAAAAGTGCGTGCACACATGTCACCATATGTACTGATATCTACAGAATTAGAAATCAATAATTTCTAAATATCAGCTACTCTAGATTATCAATACTGCATTGGATGAATATCCCGATGATTGTACTTGTTTCATTATAGATTTTGTCAGCTGCTACACTTCCATGCGCGCGTACGCTCAAACACGCACGCACGCACGCACATATCCTCTCTTAATGATCCCTCAAAATCCAATGAGATTGTGTACTCCTTTACTGATATATATATATATATATATATATATATATATATATATATATATATATATATATATATATATATAAATATATATATATATATATATATATATATATATATATATATATATATATATATATATATATATATATATATATATATATGTGTGTGTGTGTGTGTATGTATGTATGTGTAATCAAACAGATAACATAGAAGCTGGAAAGCAGTAAACTTCACTCCCCACCCCACCCAATCACGAGAAAGGTTTTCTCGAGGGTAAAAATAAATACGAAAACATTTCCATAACTTTCTTGCCGAAGAAGCCCCTTATCTATACTGGAGTCAGCCCGTCTATCAAGATATTATATAAGATAGTCTTATCTTACCAATGGAGATCACTAAAGCATATTTCTTCTTGTTTTTGTCTTGCTGGAGTTTCGTTTATGTTGTCGCTGTTGATCTGTCGTCAGTTAGCTCTAACTGAACAGACCTATCATTGAGATATATCTAACGGTGACCGCCCCGTAATTCCTCTTCGTGTGAGGAACCTTGGACACACATTATCTAATTTGTTCATTTCTGAGACAGTAGGATATATTTTGAAGTAAGTTTGGTCTCTATTTCTAGCAAGACAAGCAACCTTATACAGCCCTTCCCTTGGTTGGTATTAATGTTGTTAGTGTAGTTCTTGATGTCACTGTTGTTGTCGTTGTTGTTGTTTTTAGTGTTGTCGTTGTTCTTGCTGTTGCTGTTTAATCCCGGATTAACCCTGATTAAACAATATTATCAGAGGCGTTCTAACCATGACAATCTGGTTTGGTTGTATCAGACGTAGCGTTTATCTGGACTACAACTAGCAAGTGGGTTCTTTAAGACGACACGACGCCATCTGAACAGGAAGAATTCGCTTGGTTATCATATTATAGTGTCAAAACGCATGTTGATGACGATGACGATGACGATGATGATGAAAATGATTACAAGGATGATGACGAGAATGATGACGAAAATGATAATGATGACTCTTACCCTTATCATTATCATTATGACGACAACGACGACGACGGAGAAGGAGGAGGAGAATTAATGTGCGTTTTTATTGAAATGATTTTGGCAAGAACTAAAATATAAAGAAAAACATTAGCAACAGAAGAACAATATCCTTCCCTACTCCTATTACTAATATTATCATTACTACTACTACTATTACTACCACCTCAACGACAACCACCTCAACCACCACCACCAATAACAACGAAAACCAAACTACCACCCCTACTACAACTACAATTCCGACGCCATCATCACTACCAACAACATCAGCTATGACAACAACCAGAAAATAAGACAAAAACGAAAACGAAAAACAATAACGAAATGAAAAAGTTGCGAGCAGACGATAAAAGTATTTTTGTTGATCGTTATCAGAACGTAGAAAAACAGATGGGAAAGTATGAAAGATGCGAAGTAACAAAAAAGGAAAAAAATGATGAGAGGAGAGAGAAAGAATGAGAAAGAGAGAGAGAGAGAGAGCGAGTGGGTAGATCAACTTGTCACAGACTCAGTTCAATTTGGACGAAGGTTGAACTCGGAGCAGCTGAAGTCACTCAAGCAACTTCAGGAATATCTATTTCTTCCTACGGTTCATCTCCAATGATAAGGCTAGTTTATGAGGAATTCCCATCGTTGAGACAGCTCATGCATAAATGACATTTATGCGGAAGAGAATTGATAATAATAATAATAATAATAATAATAATAATAATAATAATAATAATAATAATAATAATAATAATAATAATAATAATAATAAGAAGAAGAAGAAGAAGAAGAAGAAGAAGAAGAAGAAGAAGAAGAAGAAGAAGAAGAAGAAGAAGAAGAAGAAGAAGAAGAAGAAAGAAAGAAAAAAAAATGCTTTCTAATTGATGTATCAATACCAGCAGATGACAACGTCTCTCTAAAAGAAATGGAAAAACTTTCAAAATACAAAGACCTGGAAATAGAGGTAACGCGAATGTGGAATCTAAAAGCAGAAACAATTCCTATTATAGTAGGTGCATTAGGTATAATAAAAAAATATTCAGACAAATACATAACAAAAACACCAGGACTTACAAATATATATAACATACAGAAAATTGCACTACTGGGCACAGCACACATCCTACACAAAACACTTTCAATACAGTAACCATAAGAGCACCACAGCAAACCACAGCACATACCCAAGGCGCACGGAGCTGCGCTCGGTAGTGAAGTGAAAGCACGTTATAAAAATAAAACTACTGAACAATAATAATAATAACAACAACAATTCCTACCATAGTGGGCGCTTTAGGTATGATAAAAAAATATTCAGACAAATACATAACAAAAACGTCAGGACTAACAAATATATATAAATACAGAAAATGGCACTACTAGGCCCTGCACACATCCTACGTAAAACACTTTCAATACAGTGAAAATAAGAGCATCACAACAAACCACAGCACATAACCAAGGTACACAGAGCTGCGCTCGGTATTGCAGTGAAAGCATGTGATAAAAATAAGACTACTGAATTATAATATTTATTATTATAATAATGAAGATGATGAAAATAATAATAATAATAATAATAATAATAATAATAATAATAATAATAATAATAATAATAATAATAATAATAATAATAATTGCTTCTTTCGTCATTGGCTACACACACACACACACACACACACACACACACACACACACACACACACACACGTACATTCAAACACAGGCACACATGACCAAGTGGACAAGTAGAAGATAACTGTCAGTGTAATAAAAACATGCACGTTTGCAGAATTAACGTAATTTATGACTTCCAGAAATGAAACAGAATTTCTACATTATATTTGTACTCGCAGAAAGTAGAGCTGATACTTGGTCACTATCACCCACACAAATATTCTCATTAGCTAACTATCATTCAATCAATGTTATTATACAATTTTTAATTAGATATTACATGAATGAGCGATTTATAAATATGTCAGCTACAAGATAAAATGCAATACAACTATTGAAAAATCGATGATTCATCGAGCTGAGTAATTATAACCCAATTCTAATTCATCTATTCTTATACACTGATAAACGTCAATAATTTCTGCTTGTTAATGCTCTTCGGTATTACATAGGTCATTGACTCAAATTTCTGACGTTATCACTTTCTTCGATAACAGCACTGTTCAAATAATCGACGTTTTGATAGATCTCTCGGAAATCTCTGTTAAATACATCTAACTGTAATTTACGGTGAATAGCATGACATAACGTGTTGCAACATTTTTAGGAAAACCTTTAAAAACAATATATTACCACAAGGATCTAGTCGACTTCTTTTTTTAGTAATAATACGAATAATGTTTATACTGTGTGAATTTGGAGCTAGATTATCAAGTTTTAATGTAAGTAGTATGATGTTATATGTACCGGATTTAGAAAGAGTAGAGCAGCTAATCCACAACTCCTATAAGAACTGGTATACCTACCTACATATATACATACATATATATATGTATATATATATATATATATGTATGTATATATATATATATATATATATATATATATATATATATATATATATATATATATATATATATATATATATATATATATATAGAGAGAGAGAGAGAGAGAGAGAGAGAGAGAGAGAGAGAGTTATTAATATTTCTAAGTCTCTCTAAAGGAGACTACGGCAGCGGTACTGGAAATTAATAGTTATCGCCAAGCCAGCATGGCAGTCCCAAAATTAGGACGAAAGCTGCCGTGAATTAGCTCCAAGAAGCCATCGCCTCTAGCTAGCTATGTGACACACGAAACCTGTGTCCTTTATAACCTTCGAACAGGGGAGGTCAGCAGCTTCCCCCTGTTGGTTTGGCATCTGCAGACTAGTTTCAGGGTGTTGCCCCTTGTCAATGCAGAGCAGCCAAGCTCCAGCCAGGCGGCGCTACTGACTGTCTGTTCGAAGGTTATTTATCTAATTTCAGTGGAATCTATCCACTGGTTTTCAGAAATAGAGTTATTAATATTTCTAAGTCTCTCTAAAGGAGACTACGGCAGCGGTCTATATATATATATATATATATATATATATATATATATATATATATATATATATATATATATATATATATATATATATAAAGAGAGAGAGAGAGAGAGAGAGAGAGAGAGAGAGAGAGAGAGAGAGAGAGAGAGAGATAGAGAGACGCATACATTCAAGACACATTTAGTGAATTGGTGACTCTTTACTCAGATGTGTGCTTATATGTTCTGGCAACATTATCAGTAAACCAGTAATATTACGAATACAAGTTGCGCATCTCTGAAGATTTGACAACGGAATTTCATTATATAATTTGTTATATAAGTAATGTTCATTTTTGTTAATGAAACATGCGAATAGTAATGTAACCAAATATCTTATAAACAAACTTTAATCTCTATACGTTCACTGTGACATATGAAATACTGAATTTCAAACAAATAATATGTAAGCAAAAATATAAGCTCCCCTCATGATTTCTTTTATGTTTTTTTAATAGATGGCGTGCATTCTGGATAATTGTCGAGCAATTTAAATCGCCCTACGTATGTATATATATTATTGCATATATGTATATATATAAATATAAATGTATGTGTGTTCGTGCGTATGAGCATGGATATATTATACGCAGACATTAGAACTCTTCGAAGCAACCAAAATACTTAAATTTTGTAGGTTCCTCGATTACGGGAATTTATCAACATAAAACTTACTTTCTTCTCAACAAAAACTAGATTTTCATCACTAAAATTAATTCTATTTATTGCTAAAAATCTAGGAGAATCGTAAGCCAGCTGTAGTGGTTCTATAATTCCAGTAAATAACGAGTTCAAGCTATATTCTTTCATTCAGACATGACTACTGACTATTAATCTATCTTTCCACATTTGGAAGGTGGTTTTTCTTTTCTTTGATAACATGAATAAGCTGTTGTGAAAATAATTTCTTATACAGTATAACTAACGTACCCGAAAGTGTTTGTGTTTGTGTATATATATATATATATATATATATATATAAACCTTTATTTCTGTGTTGATTTATAGTAACATATTATTTTAAACTGAAGGATTCAATATTTTTTTTAGAGCACATTTATCATTCTTTAGCAAGAATAAGGTTGGCATGGACTTCGAAGTTGCGGCCCGCTTTGTCATCACTGAACTGTTCAATGAACGCTAAAAAGACCGAAAGTTCGAAGTCACTGTCAAAACAATTTATGTTAAAATACCATATACATATACATACCTGCACGTATACATACATACATACATACATACATACATACATACAGAATTACATACATACAAATGTACCCTGTAGATGTTGAAATTTCAATGTCGGAGCTTTGGATCCAGGTCAGAAACTGGTTCTTTCTCTATTGACAAGAAATCTTGAAACAAAACTGAATAATGACATACATACATAAATACGTGTGTAGCATCGGTACCATAACTAATACAATTGCTTTTAGAGTCTTGAACGTTTTACTCGAGTTTCATGTTGATATCAAAAACAGTACATTGTTATTACACGCATTTCTAAGGTTAAAATGTTTCGTGTATTAGGGCTTGTGTGAAAGAGGATATAATAATGAGCTAAGTAAATGATTTAACTACATTGTCATGACCTTTCAATCGTAAGTTCCTATTAGATTTAGTTCAACTATAATCAATTGTAATTTTCTCCATCTTCTGCTTGAAATTTAGTCCGTCATATTTGAATGGAAGTTATTTTATTGTGTATTTTACTGGTGTTCTGTTATTTTGTTGGTTTAGTATTGTGACGGTTGGATAGAAGAAGCTATTTATTTAAATATGGATAATGTTGTGAAGCTGTTATTAAATCATAAATAGTGAGTCTTGACCGCACTCGAGATACGTCATGCGATCCGCTTTATGTCATCAGCCGCGAACTTTATATGGTTACGCAGGATAAGCAATGACAGTAAGCTGTTTCGCGCGCGCGCGCACTTGCACACACTCACGCACGCCAGCAGACTAAGGTGACACTTGTTTACTGGTCATGCTTCAAGAACCCTATGAAGAATTCTTGCAGTTCCAAGCAATGCTGATTATTGTAGGTGTTCTACCTTCACACTTGCACCAATCTTTTTCGGTCATGTTAGCAGTTAACTGCTGATACTTCCAAGTGCACCAATTACTATTGGTATCACGTCTACTCTCTTCATTGACCACGACCTTCTATTATTATTACTGTTTTTATTATTATTATTTCTTCGTCACTGCTTGGCGCCGTATTTCTGTTGCTCGTACTGATATTGTGTGTGTGTGTGTGAGAGTGTGTGTGTGTGTGTGTGTGTGTGTGTGTGTGTGTGTGTGTGTGTGTGTGTGTTACACAAAATTAAGGAGCGTCGGGTGATTTCTGACGTTTTTCTAATGCCTGATTTACCGTATAATTATTTTGACAGCTATCCTTCATTTTTTGCTTCCCCTTTTTTTTTTTTTTTTCCAATATACTCTCCAACTTTTACCACAAAAATGTAAACTAGCAAGAACGTAAAACATGAAAAAAAACAAAAAAAACAATAACAAAAACAAAGATGATAACATTTGTAACAAAAGCCTCAAGAATTTAGGTAAAATTTCTTCCCACCACCGCCTCACAAGAACTTAAGTCAATAACTCGGGATAAACGAGTCTATTTTGAGAATTTTAGTTGATTCTGTTTGATAATTGTGTTTGACTGCAAGACAAGACAACTCCTTGTCGTGGGGAATGTCGATATAAGGGTTTCCTTTTAACTGTTCTATCTCGCTATACTATTTTATTTATTTTTATCTTTTTCGTCTTTTGTGGCATATTTATTTTGTTTTTGTTTTTGTTTTTATAACTATATTATTTTTCTTTCCTTCCTGCTATCTGGGCTATCATCATGGGTGACTAGAGGGAATGTTTTCATTCAGGCTTTGTATGTTTTACACGTATGATGTAAACGATGGCTCTCTATGAGACCTCTGTGTGTGTGTTTGTATAATCTTAATCGTGGTATAATCACATAAATGCATAAACGCACACGCGTATAGACAAACGCTCGCACACACACACACACACACACACACAAATCACACGCTCGCATACACACACGCAAACACACACATACACGCATGTACAAAAGCATATCCACAAAGAGAGACAAACATCAAACACATAAACATACAGACCATCTCTTAATAGAAACCCGAATAGCGTGTCCCAAGTCGCCTTCCTTCTACTTACGTAAATACATTCATACGTATATGTCTGTGTGTGCTCCCGTATGTATGTGTATGTGTGCTCGCGCATATATATACATTTATATATATATATATATATATATATATATATATATATATATATATATTTATAAAAATATATACACACATATATATAAATATATATATATATATATATATATATATATATATATATATATATATACATATATATTTATTTATGTATATATATGTGTGTGTATATATATATTTATATATGTATATGTATATATATATATATTATATGTGTGTGTATGTATATATTTAAATATATATATACATATATATATACATATATTTATATATATATATGTATATATGTATTTATATTGATATATATAGTAGTAGTAGTAGTAGTAGTAGTAGTAGTAGTAGTAGTAGTAGTAGTAGTAGTAGTAGTAGTAGTAGTAGAACGATAGAATAAGTACTCAGCTTAATAAATACGTACTGTGATCGAATTGTTCGTCCAGACCCTTCAAGGTGGTACCACATCACGGCCGTAATTCAATGACTGAAACAAACAGAAGATTAAATACGGAAGAGGGAGTATTTACTCACACTTCTGAGAAGGGTTAATTCAAATAATTAGCTGAAATAAGCGATTCAGTTGAAAAAAAATTTTTAATGTATATTTTTTTACGAAAATTGCCGAAGAAATAGTTTTTCTTTCCGTGTACGGTTATCGAATTATCATTCGATAATTGTACACGGTTGTGTATGCAAACTTCTTACCGCAAACTTCTTACCTCACTGCCACACAGGCGTAATTTCTCTTCTGAAATTTGAATTTTTGGATCATTTATTATTTTCTAAATTCAGTGATACGATAGTATCGCCTGGTCTGAGATTCGAACCCTCGATCCTTCGACCGTGAGTCCGCTGCTCTAGCCTCTTGACCATGTGTCTCCAACCTGATGCATATAGTGGAAAAGAAATATTAGTCACGTATGAAACAAGAAGAATCCTCAGATCAATCAACAATATATCCAAAGCTTCTTGTAAGTAACCCTGTCGGAAGAATTGCAAAATGTCTGTCTCGACTCCAAATTAAGAAATATAATAGTTTAAATTAGGAAATATTGTATCACCTTCAGAACATATAAACTATTTAAGCTACCTTTATGTGAATTACTACGAGTTATGACTAAAATTCAGAAACTTTCGTCGCACCTCTGCGACCTGATAACTGAATTTTCAATTGAATTGCATTCCTTGGAAACTAGTGTCGAAATCATAGATGTAAAAATGATTGACTTATTACGAAGAAACATGATGCACACCTACAGAAGTTCGGGGTTCTGCAGAACCAAATATTTCTTTGAATAACATCGAGAAAGTAAATAATCAGAGATAACTGGTTTAAAACATAGTCTCTACTCTGGTGATTCCATCAACATTTATATATATATATATACGTCAGTGCACGGGAATGTTTTGTGTGTTGGGGAGGAAGGAAAACTACAAGCGTTTAACATAAACAGAGAAAACAAACTATTTGTTAATTTTTCGATCTTTGTACATTTAAAATGGCGAATCACAATTTGGAATAATGTAAACAAATACACTCCATTAGTCGACAGTGAAAAATTTAAGAACCGCTTTTGTTCTCTGTTCAGAATTTGTTTTGAAGAATTCATATCGTTTATTAAACGTTAAAATTTTTTAAATAACCTTTTAATTGTTTTAGATATCAAATGCAAAGTAAGTTCCAGATAAATGTGGAAACTTCCATTAATAACACTTCCAATGTAAACAAATTATTCGGCTTCGTCAGATAATTTTTATTTTCTCTTTATAAAAGTATTTCTGTTGTTATATGCGATGACCCACTCGTCTTCAGTTAAATAAAAGATATTAAATAACTCACATAAAAATATACAAATCTTATTTTTGTTCGCTTCGCCATTTTATGTATATGTATATATACACAGATCAAAAGATTGACAAATATTTAGCAATTGTTCCTTTAAGAAATAAAAACAGTAAGATAACAAATCATTCATTTAAATAATGTCTTTTTTCTCTTTTATTACAAAAATATCTAAAATTCTGTTGTTTTGGTTTTCGGAATGGGTAGACTTCTTTTGATTGTGCATTGATCTGTTGATATCGTTATGGCTTTTATTTTGCCATTATATGTATATATAGAATATTATATAAATGTATGTATGTGTGTGTATGTATGTATGTATGTATGTATGTATGTATGTATGTATGTAAGTACGTGTGTGTGTATGTGTGTGTATGTATGCATACATATATGTATGTACACATATGTGTGCATGCATGTATGTGCATGCATGTGTGTGCATGTATGTATATATGTGTGTATATGTATATAATTTATATATGTATATGTATATATATATATATATATATATATATATATATATATATATATATATATATATATATATATATATATATATACATATATATATATATATATATATATATATATATATATATATACATATATATATACATGCAGAGAGAGAGAGAGACAGACAGACAGACAGACAGACAGATAGATAGATAGATAGATAGATAGATATGCACATATATACATATATAAATGTAAGTGCTTTTGTATATGTACATGTATATGTGTTGGGTTATGTGTGGCTTGTGTGTGTGTATGTGTGTGTATGTGTGTGTGTGTGCATGTATGTGTATGTGTGTATGTGTGTGCGTGTGTGTTTGTGCGTTGCTTATATTCTAGGTTTTGTGCAATGTCTCCTGTTTCAACTAAACTTCGTTTTCATGTTATATCTGTCTATATCCGTTCTCCGAATGTTTTCTTGTATAGCTGTCCTCACCGCTTGGCTGGATGAAAAATCATCAACCAGGACGATGTTTAATCTATATTTTTGTTCTCTGTCCGACCAGTGCCGAATCATAGAATTTATGCCTTTATAAATTACCTCCCCGTTAGCTTTACTTGGATCATCCCCGCAAAGATTAGCTATTCGTGCCATTTCTATCAAATTTGTGGCTTTACCTTCAAATCCGAAAAGTTTTAGTATAGTTCTGTGTTGTAAATGACCTAAATACACAGATATTATAATAATCAACAGGTATATCACAGTGACTCTGGCAGCTTTTACGGGACTTCGCCTTTTTAATCCGGTACAGAACAATTTCGTAAAGTCCTTATTTTCCGACGATTGGATTAATCGATAGAACATAATTGTCAAAACTAACGAAAGAGCCCAAGCCACGCGTTTGCTTCTTAATATTCCTCCCAACACATTTGGAACATTGTGTGTCACAAAAGCCGGTGTGATGGCTAACCTGTCAGGAAAATTCCTCTTATATTTCTGCATGATGTCAGAACGATGTGTAAACATACTCCGAGGGTTAGTTCTTCGTTCAAACATTTCCACTGCTGTTTCGTTGTTGACATCGCTCCAGAAATAATCCGGGAAGGCATTTACTAAATCTTGATCTTCCCGGATCAGAGCAATGATATTACGTCCCGTAGAGATGACACTTGATAAGGTAGGATTTAAAGAAATGTTCCGAGTTGGGACAAGATTTGGTCCTAAAATAGATAATAAATATTTACCAAGTCTGATCTTGGACTCACCTGGCATTGGTAATTTCTCTTGAATTCCGTTACCGGGTGCATTTAAGTGGGAAATTAAAAGTATAATAATCTCTCCTGGATTCTCTGTCGCAAAATTAGCAATTTCTTTTAAGCCAGACTCAATGGCCTCTCCAGATATGCCATGCCACCAGTAAAATCCTCCATTTGGTAGCAAGGCGATTCGTAAATCAAGACATCGGTAACCAGCATTAAGCTGCGCACCTAATCCGTCGTCATGGTTTCTAGCCCACGAGCTGAAATAATTACTAAATCCAAGGCTTAAAGCAACACGTGAAATCCAAAGTTTTTCCACCAAAGTACCATTTGGTGATACAGAAAAAGATGCACTGTTATGAGTGCCTGGAATAACTAAGTCGCCGAGTCGAGCCGTACTCAAACGACGCCTCAATAAAGTCATCCACCTTTGAAAACATATATTTTTCCATTGACCCCAAGAAAATATTGGGTTGTTTTGATAATTGGTTACTTTACATTGAGTACCTTGTGCACTAAGATCAACATATTCTTGGACGTTGGCTTCGATGTTGCTGTCCTTAGCAAAATTGGAATCGATCGAGTTTATAAATGACGGAGGTAGTAAGGATGCATGGTTTCTCGCTTTGGTAAAATCCAGAAGAGACCAGTTTTCGTTGACGCATATGTTATTTAAGTCCTGTTCACAAGGTACTGTAGTGTCGTCCCAGGTTTCTAAACAAAAGCCGGCTGGCTGTTGAGCTAACTGTCTCTGCAAACGTCTTCGCTGTTGTTGGTATTGGTACTGGGATGAAGCTTGTCTATTGCGTGGCAGACGATCGAACTTGTTAACTGCTGGGATAGGAAACGATGTTGTCGCACATATGCAACTGTTGATCATTATGAAAGTCATTATAGTTCTGACAGAGAGCCACGACTTTCTGTTCATTAGTCTTGTTAATTTAAGGATGACATGAACAAGTTTATGTCATGAGATTCAACGAGATTTCACAGGTGATACGCACTAATTTGAAAAAGAGATCAAATCTTCAGTCAAGATTAAATAGAGAGAATGCACGTTTTGTGTTATCCTTTGCCAAAAGCAATTTATATTTTACAGCAGTTGTATTTGAGCAAATTTTTGTTAGAACATGTTTCTTGTTTATAATTTCCAAAGACTGGTGGAAGAAATAACTTATTCAGTTTTTCTTTGATTCCTGTGGTTATATATCAGATAACATGCTTTAGTTCTTTTCCATTCAATGTTGCTGTTTATATGTATATACATCAATCTGTATTTATATTCACGTAAAGTCAAAACTCATAAAATTCCAACGATGTTTACGTTTCGCATAAACTTTCGGCAACATGTAATGTTAAGTGTTTTGCATAGAATTTATACACGATAAACAGAAAATCAATATTGTTTATATACATTTACAGTTAATGACAATAAAAAACAAAAAAAAGAGAAGTCGAAGTGATTTATGAAGAAATTCAATAATTTCACCCTGTGAAATGAAGAGCAAGTTTCCATTCGAGTCAATTTTTTTGCACTTGAGACATCTGTCAATTGCTGAATAGGTATTTTCGATAGTAAACAAAGAAAGAAATCCGTAATGGTAGCTAATTCCTTCACATTATCACCAATAATGAATAGCATCGCTGTTGTCATGCATATATGAATATACGTATAGAAACATGTAAATATATTAATTACAAGAAGTAAATGAATAAATAATATTAATTATTATAAATCCTTTACGTATAATCCATATCACCGGAACGGTTTCGAATCACGTGTAGTTATTAAAATTGTTGAATGGCAGCAACACTCCATAACTATATATATACATACATACATATATATATATATATATATATATATATATATATATATATATATATATATATATATATATATACAGAGTGAGAGAGAGAGAGAGACAGAGATAGATAGATAGATAGATAGATAGATAGATAGATAGATAGATAGATAGATAGATAGTGTGTCTGTGTGTATAGTTGGTAGATCAAAACAAACGGGAGACTTCTATTTCATCTCATAACATAACAAAAAAAAAGCGTTGATTGTGCATTTTAAATTTTCTTTCCTCTTTCTTTCATTTTACACTTCGTTTTTCTCAGACGTAAACAAAACTGCTGGCTTTCGTTCAAAGGAGCCTTTTATATTATTTCATTATTTTCTATCCATTCAGTGTTACTTTTTTCTTTTTTCTTCTTTTGTTTTGTTTTCTTTTTTTTTTTTTTTCTTTTTTCTTTTCAGCTGTGGTATTCTTTCCGCGTTTTTGCTCCCGATCTCGTAAATTCATTTACGTTTTCGCCCTCTTCGATCGTCATTTATGTTAAATAGTAAATACAGAAGATTTTCCACACAAAAGTCCGTTTTCATCTTATTCGACATATTTAGTTTTAAGTTAATGTCTTGTATTCGTTCGTTCGCCTGTGTTTTTTCATGTCGTACACCAGCCACTAACTCACTGACAACTAAAAAGCGAACAGGGAAGCACTACAGGCAACACTGCCACTGCTTTTCCACCACCACCACCACCACTACAACAACTACAACAACATCATTACCCCTTACTACCACCAGTTTCATCAGCCTTACTACAGCATCCTCGACCGCCGCCATCAACACCATCACCATCACCGCTTTCAATACAATACCTCCCTCTATCTCTACCACCTCCGCCATTATACCCGGCGAATACAGACTCCTGCTCCCCCCTACTCCACCTCCTCCTCCTCCTCCGGTTCCTCCCTCTCCCTACGTTTCCTGCTAACATAACCTGCTACCACTACTACTACTACTACTACTACTACTACTACTACTACTACTACTACTACTACTACTATTATGAATAGCAATAGCACAACCACCACCATTTGAAACCATCCATTTACCATCATCTTTTTACTCCCCCCCCATCACCACCACCGGCTCCGCCACCACCATTACCACCATCAGCA
>NC_142939.1:4132317-4144817 GCF_046866305.1 Octopus bimaculoides | reverse complement strand
GGCGTTGGAAAGATAATGGGACGATGCGATAACTGGTTGTTATCAACATTGACTACACACCGTTGGGTGTGTAGCGGTGGTGGTGGTCGTGGTGGTGGTCGTAGTTGTGGTTGTGGTTGTGGTTGTGGTGGTGTGGGTGGAGATGAAGTTGAGGCGGGCTGGTGGGGCGCTTGTTAACTGATCCAGCAAAGTAGTACTGGTGGTTGTGGTAGTGGTGCTGCTGTTGATGATGATGATGATGAGGATGAGGATGAGGATGACGAGGATGATGATTATAGTGATGACGATGATGATTATGATGAGGATGATGATGATGATGATGATCATGATGACGACGACGACGATTATGATGATGATGATGATGATGATGGTGATCATGGAGATGGTTGATTCTGACGATGGTGGTAGTGGTGAGGATGATGAGGGTGGTGTTGGCGGTGATGTTTGTAGTAATGGTGATTGCAGTGGTGGCGGTGGTGGTGGTGGTGGTACTGGTGGTAGTGGTATTCTGGTGGTGGTGGTGGCGGTGGTGGTGGTGAGTGTGGTGTTGGTGGTGGTGGTGGTGAATTTGGTAATTACTGATGAGGGTGGTGGCGATGGGGGGGGGGGGGGGGGGTAACGCTAGTAGTAGTAGTCGGGATCATTGCTGGTGCTGCTGCTACTACTACACTACAACCACCTCCACCAACACTACAACTATTACTACTACTACTACTACTACTATTCAACTACCACTACAACTACTAACACCACCACTACTACTACTGCTGCTGTTCACCAATTGCATCTATCAAACATTTGAGAGTTTCCTTTTAGCTCAGTCAACAAAAAGTAGGAGCGAAATCTCCCTCAGATCGAACCCTGCCATCTTATGAAAAATTAAAAAATTAAAAACAAACAAAAAGTTTTGGATGAAATGATTCTAGCGTCTTTACTTGCACAAAATAAAGAGTTGATGGTCACGATTGGAATATGTTTGATTACAGATCTGGGAAAACAAAACAGCAATTTAAGTGCCAGATTATAGTCAATTCAATCAATTGTTTGGCTCAGTGATCTCTCTCTGACACGAAAATCAAAGTTAACTTCCGTTTGGAGTTCAACGTACAAAATACAGTATGGCAACGAAACACCGTCAAATATTTTGTCTGACATTTTGTTAGCGAAGCACTCGATAAAAATAGAAGTTTGCATCGAAACACGACATGATATTTCGTCAAGTGTTCTTAATGCCCTTCACACGTACGGCTCACAAATAGACACATGCTTAGATGCACTTACTCGTACAAACCCCCCCCCCACACACACACACACATACGCCCATGCACACATGTATTGCTGACACAACGCACAAACACACAAATATTAGATAGTGTCTCAATGTCAAAATATAGTAAAATGCTTCCATGAGTATATATGCATGCGCGTGCATTTGTGTATGTGTACACTTAAGATGTAATGCAGTGTCAGGGAGCGCTAGCACCTTCGACAGAGGAACACGTCTCATTCTTAGGGGTGTTCCATCCGCTTTGTTCTTCAACTCTAGCTTATAGCTCCAAATAGCCATTTGCATGCAACGGTAACCACACCACGGTAAACTACTTCGAGTGTTGGGCTAAACCAATTGAGGGTAACCAACAGATATGTAGCTCTTCGCGAGTCAAGGCTTGCCTACCGATGCGTGTGGAGACTGGATCCGGTGAATTCTGCGGAAGAAACCTTTGTGATTCAACGGGGGGGGGGGGCGGCTACAGCAATGCATCGGGCGAGAGTAGAGAGCAAAATGAGGCGAGTCAGACATCCTGGTCACCCATTGCATTCTTTTCCCTCTCCACTGTCTTGACCTGGTCTTCCCACAGGAATGAAGAGGATCATGAGCCGGAGAGTGAGGTTTACGGTGTACCACTCTTCCTCAGTTTATACAAGAAAGTCACCCTACAAGTCATCAACCATCCTTTACTCAGGACGGTTAGATAGCTGAAGAACATGCATGCGTACACTTGGTTCAAATTTCTGTGTGTCTATAATTCTATATTATTTTCTTTGCATATCTTGTCACCCTAATTCACGTACTTGATCAATTTATCAACGCATTAAGCCAAAAGCTAATATGGCTCTTTCATTAAGTTCCCATTCTTCCTGCGCTACAGTTCTCATGTATCGCTATACCACAAGGTTGTTGGCTTTTGGTGGTTGTGTTCTCTACATCGATGTCTTAGGGCAAAGAGGTTATCAACATGATGAAGATAAACGCGGGTACTTAACAGCATTCATACGCAATGCTTGAACATCATCTGCTTACAGTCAAAACCCATGTTCCTCGTGTAACAAGATAACGAACAGGGACACCTTGTCTCGTCAGTCAGACGGCAAAGTAGAGGACTTGGTCATACAGATTGCAAGTCGGAATTGAGGATACACCCAAAGAAATCTTATATGTGGAAATACTATATGACATACTGCTAGCTTGCAAGTTTGTCTTCTGCTTAAGTACAACGTAAAGAAGTAAAACACAGAGGCATCTGTTAATAAGCCTCGGGTTTGATACGTTGAGAGTGAAAGTTCGTAGAAGGAAACTGTGCTCAAGCCCTCAGAATGTATTCGTATGTTTGTGCTTGATGTGTGTTTTTGTGTGTGTTTGTGTGTATAAACATATGTATGTAGATAGATAGATAGATAGATAGATAGATAGATAGATAGATAGATAGATAGATAGATAGATAGATGTGTGCGTGTGTGCGTGAGAGAGAGAGAGAGAGAGAGAGAAACAGACAGACAGACAGACAGACAGAGAATATATTTGCACCAGTCCACAAAATTCTTTTTTTATACTTTGTATTTCGACAAATAATTTCCGATTAAATAATATCAGATTCGTATGATAACTGGGAGCAAATTTGCTCGGAAACTTGGTAAATGAAGTGCTCCAGCATGATCGCAGATTCACAGCCAGTAAAAGAATAAAGAGTTAAAAAATAACTAAAGCCAGAAGGCAATGCCCCACTCTGATTCGGTTTATCTGATAGTCTTCAAACCCAACAGGAGCGCATTTCCAGCTCTACTAAAAGAGAGGGAAAAATGAAAGAGATTCTGTTGTATGCTTAATTACATGTAATTTACCATTTCCAGCTTTTAAGCAGGCACGGGAAGCCATTTAGAGATATCACTAGGTTTTCCTTTTTTGACTTTCAGAGAATGTAAAATTATTTCAGATTGCGTTTATTTGTGTGTTGAGTGTTGAGTGAGAGGATGGCAACATGTTTCATTAAGAATGCTTCACGCTGAGACAGAAAATTAGCCTATTTTCTGCTGTATACGATGCACAGCGTGTCGCAGTCCCTATTCTTTTCTTCATTATTTCCTTCTTTGGACGATTCCACTAATATATCAGGGCTTTTTTCTTTTCTTTTCTTTTTTTTTCTCTGAGAAGAGGTTGCTAAATCTTCGCTTAATCTCTCCATTTCTGGAGAGAAAAAAATAATTGAAAAACGATGCGAGTGGTTCTCGCCTCTCCATATTGCCCCCTCTCTCTGCACAACGTAACTGATTCTGAGATAGATAGATAGATAGATAGATAGATAGATAGATAGATAGATAGATAGATAGATAGATAGATAGATAGATAGATGGATGGATGGATGGATAGATGGATCGATCGATCGATTGATTGATTGATTGATCGATCGATCGATCGATTGATTGATCGAAGAATGGACAGACAGATAGACAGACAGACAGACAGACAGACGGATAGATAGATAGATAGATAGATAGATAGATAGATAGATAGATAGATAGATAGATATTTGCAAGACATCAGCTCTTGAACGGCTCGTCTTCTTTCCATGCAATATAAAAGTGAACTACAATGAATTTGTCATATTATTATCAAAGACAGTGAGCTAGCAGAATCGTTAGCTGGCCGAACAAAATGGTTAGCGGCATTTCCTCCCTCTTTACATTCTGAGTTCAAATTTCACCGAAGTCGACTTTGCCTTTCGTTTTTTTTTTTTTTTTACGAAGCGGAGAAAATAACTCCCAGTTGAACGCTGAGGTAGAATTAATCGACTTCTCCCCGCTCGAAATTGCTACCCTTGTGCCAAACTTTAAAACCAGATATTTCTAACTGAGGCAGCGAGCTGGCAGAATCATTACCGATCCTGCCGAAATGTTTAGTGTCATTTCTTCTGGCTCCTTACGTTCTGGGTTCAAATTCCACCGAGATCGACTTTACCTTTTTTCATTTCTGGTTCAATAAAATATAATATATGTACCAGTTATGCACTACGGTCGATGTAATCGACTTCCCACCCTTAAAATTTCCGACCTTTTGCTAAAATCGGAAGGCATTATTAGCAAAGACTTTTATTATTACAGAAGAACAGTAGTTTTATTCCCCCGTTATCTTCATGTCTTCTTTCTGTTAGCTTCTACCATCAATGTAAAAAAATGTTTGTTTCGATGCCAACTGTGACTGATGATGTACGTCATGTTGTGTTCGGAGAACATTGACAGACGTTCAATTCGCTCTGGGACTTATGTTTACCAACAACGACGTGTTAGATGCGTTATAGCAAAAGAAAGAGTTTGACTGTCGTGCCATCATACATCTTCAATTCTCTCCTCATCGTCGCGTTTTTCTTTATTCAATTCGTGATATAAAATTATCCCTCCTCCTCTTACTCTTACTCCTATTTCTCTTCCTCCTCCTCCTCCTCCTCATCATCATCATCATCATCTTCATATGACCACTTCTCTTGCTCTGTCTTGTGTTGATTTTACTTCATCTTCTTAGTGTCAATGATGGTAAGATTGAGGAGACGATATCTGTTTCCAGTCCACGTCTGTTTTATCACGTGATCTTTTGTTTTGGCAACACTGTTTGTTTTGTCAAGTTTCTATCCGTTTTTAAATGACTAAAATGAGTCTTCCATGCAGTAAATAAAATCAATCACTAGACTTAAGCAGTTGATATTTTTCCAGTAACTCTTTGACCCTGAAGGGACGATAGCATCCATTTTGTGAATCATTGATGTAAAGACGCCCGAGTTGAATTGATGCGGACGTTGAATACATAATTTATACTTGGTGGATATATAGGCCATATAACTTTATATTATCGAATATGAAATTCCCTTCTGTTATGGTTGTGTAAATGTACGTATTTTTGTGCGTGCATGTCTCTGTCAAATGTATCATATATGCGTGTGTGTGTGTGTGTAGGAGGGAAATGTAAGCGCATCTGTTATTATATAAATATACATGTAGTAGAGGCGCAATGGCCCAGTGGTTAGGGCAGCGAACTCGTGATCGTAGGATCGCGGTTTCGATTCCCAGACCGGGCATTGTGAGTGTTTATTGAGCGAAAACACCTAAAGTTCCACGAGGCTCCGGCAGGGGATGGTGGCGAACCCTGCTGTACTCTTTCACCACAACTTTCTCTCACTCTTTCTTCCTATTTCTGTTGTACCTGTATTTCTGTTGTACCTGTATTTCAACCCGAGAACTATGTTAAGGGTACACGTGTCTGTGGAGTGCTCAGCCACTTTCACGTTAATTTCACGAGCAGGCTGTTCTGTTGATCGGATCAACTGGAACCTTCGTCGTCGTCGTAAGCGACGGAGTGCCAGAGAGAATATGTACATGTGTGCTAAGAAGAAATGCTGTATGCGTATGCTAAATTCACGCAATATGGCGGAATGGCTAAAAAAACTTTGATTCTCGCTCATGAAATGTGAAATTCACATTGACAAGAATTGAACACAGACCACAAAGATCCTGAACAACTTAATCGCAACGTAGTTTCTTCGACGCTCTAAAATTTCTGTTGCTCAACATAACGCATTCATGCAGACCTACGAACATACACATAAACATTCACACACACACACACACACACACACACACATATATATATATATATATATATATATATATATATATATATATATATATATATATATATATATATACATATGTACTCACGGACGCACGTGCTCAGAGCGAATACAGAGTGATCAATCAATATGGCAAGGTATCTCTATTTCCCCCGTTTATTTTCCTTGTGATGAACTCTCAGTAATTCGATCGTTTTCTGGAATATAAGAAAACATGGAGGGTGACAGATGACGTCGGTCTCGTGTATCTCTAGCTTTCATCTATTACATTCCTATGTTTGTTTTGTTACTGCCCTCTTTAGACACATTAAGGTAGTTCTTTCGGTTTTCTATTTAGAATAAGGAAAGATGATATATGCGTATTTTACACATGACAAATTGACTAGTAATATTTGATTTTCAAGTTTCTGTCGGAGTCAAAAGATCTACTGTATTAATAACATAGTTTCAAATCGACAAAGACAAAAGGCGTACACACATGCGCGCGCAGAATACATACCATGCATTCACTCGACTCGTATTCATTGTATCAGTCTTTATTCACTTTGCTCATTCATTTTATTTATTCTTCGATGCTTTTCTTCTCTGAAGTGGGATGTAGATAATATTGTATTTCTATGATTCTTGTGCTCGCATATTCGCATCTCAGTCTAGGAATTATAATTTATCTTTGACAAGGATGTATACTTGGGGCATTCTGTTGTCTTCTATATGTGTGTGTTTATTTGTGCCAGGCGTTTCCTAATACAATGCGTCTTGGGCTATCGGTCCTTAATGTTTGTCTTCGTCGATTGTTTACTCTGTACGCCCACACTGGTGCTGTTTGTTCGTTCGAAGCCCAAACTCTCCACAAATTTTATATTTTAAAATTCTATGGACGCTGCTGTCTTATGAAGTTTTCCTTTCTTGTCTTTGAAAGCTCGAAATAGGGAGTAATAAACAGTCGACAACAGAGGACGGGTTAGACTTTTTTTGGTATTTTGTCCCCTACTTGTCTCTCATTTTTTTTACGTATTTTCCACTCATTCATTGATGTCCTGTTCTTATTGCGTATTTTTTTTGGTATTTTGGCTTGCATTTATATCTCGTGTGTTTACGTGGTTTTCGCTCGTTGGTGATGTCCTGTACTTAATGTGTATTTCATATATATATATATATATATATAGTTGAAATTTATATGCAAATATACGACCTTATGTGATTGTATAATGTATATACATTGTATATGTACAATATACGGCAAAAATACTGACACACACAAATACGTACTTTGTTTACGCTTCAGTTTAATTTTGGTGTTTGACTCATTTTTTTTTTGGGGGGGGGGGTTAAGAACCGGATACAAGTGTTAACATCGCCACCGCTAGCCACGCGACATCAACAACAACATTAACGGAAACTGCAATTTAAAACTACATAATGGGCCTGAAACAAAGTATTCTACTTTACTCACATATTGATTGTGGTTAGTTTTAGAGATGAGGTCAAAGAAAGAACGGAAGAAAGAAAGAAAGAAAGAAAGAAAGAAAGAAAGAAAGAAAGAAAGAAAGAAAGAAAGAAAGAAAGATATGATTTAAATATAACTATCAGGTGCAGGCGTGTCTGCGTGGGAAGAAGCTTGCTTCCCAACCGCCTGGATTTTGGTTCAGTCCCTCTCAGTGACACCTTGAGCATGTGTTTTCTACTATAGTTTTAGGCCGACCAAAGCTTTGTGAATGGATTTGACAGACGGAAAATAAATGCATACATTCATGTGTCTGTTTGTCAGTGTTTATCTCCCCGCCATCGGTTGACAACCGATGTTGGTGTGTTTATGTCCCCGTAAGTTAGTGACTCGACAAAACAAACCAGTAGAATAAATAGCTGGCTTACAAAGAATAAGTCCTGGAGTCGATTTCTTCGTCTAAAATCCGTTCAAGATGGTGCTCCAGCATGGCCGCTGTCAAATGACTGAAACAAGTAAAAGAATAAAAGAATTCATACATCTATATATATATATATATATATATATATATATATATATATATATATATATATAAAGGAGACCACTAGGTGGACTGTTAATGTGCTAGAAGAAGATCACATGTATTGTGTCCACTAAGACCGAATTGTTCTCAAAGGAAATTTACCGAAGTAACAAAACGTATACGGGCAAGACAAGTGAAAATTACATAAATATATACAAAGTTATCCGCAAACTAGTTTCGAAATCAATACTTTCTTACCGAAAATATCTGTTTCTCATCAGTACGGACTGCCAAATAAATATAATTCTCAGAATCGCATACTAGAGGCACGTGCACACGGTTCTGTTAATGAGACGGGACAGCATCGAATGGCCACCACGTTCACCTGACCTGACACCAATGGATTTCTTTTTATGGGGTGTTGTAAAGAACAAGGTTTATGAGAAGAATCCCAAAACGGGAAATGAATTAAAAGATTACATTTCTGACGCATTCATTGAAATTGATGGAGACTGGAATTTGTGCCGCACTGTGCCAGAGTGCTCTGAAGTGGTTTGAAGAATTGGCCAATGTTGAAGGAGGACATTTTGAGCATCTGAGAGATTAAGCATTGTTTGTTTTTAAGA
Source organism: Octopus bimaculoides (assembly GCF_046866305.1). Lineage (NCBI taxonomy): Eukaryota > Metazoa > Mollusca > Cephalopoda > Octopoda > Octopodidae > Octopus > Octopus bimaculoides. The sequence goes on along the minus strand of NC_142939.1, from coordinate 4,136,327 downwards.
TGTGCTTAAACAATATGATTGTAAGATAGAAATTTAAATGTAATAAAATGTTTTACAAGAAATTTTAAGTGTCTTCGTGATAACTGTAAACCTACTTTTGGGCCACCCTGTATACAAACATATAACACGCACACACACACACATGCATCATACATACGTTATACATACATACTTCATACATTCCTCCATATATACATACGAACGTACGCACACATGCTTACGTACATACATACATACATATTTTTATCCGGGATGCCAAATGATGTTTGACATTTGCTTGTTGTCTATTGATTACATGTTATTTCTGGTTATTTTGACAAATACCAAAGTTGAGGAAATTAGGCCAGGCTTATTGTGAAACAAAAATAGTGAGGAGTGCAAGAATAATGTATTAGGACAAGTTAGATTGGTTCGGGTTTAATCGGAACTGGTTACGTCGGAAATGCCGACTGAAAGAACGTTGCTTTGTATTCTTTCACAGACACCAAACAAATAAGTACCAGCTGTACACTGAGATCGATGTAATCGGTTTATCCTCTCTCTTAATAAATTGCTGGCCTTGTGCCAAAATTATTATTCTATATCTGCATGAGTGTTTGTCTATCTATCTGTCTGCCTGTCTACCTGTCTTTGCCATGTCAGTAATACTGCCAAAGCGATGGATCATATTTTCAATCTTCCTACTTTCAGATATGCATCAAAAGTTTGATAACTGTCAGAGATACTTGAGTACGCTTCATATGGTTCAGTAATATTTCGCTGATGTTGCGGAACCTCTGGTGGTGGTCTAGCGGAAAATATCGGAGCAGAGGAGATGGAATGGGGTTGGGGAGAGAAAATAGAGAGAAAAAAAGAAACGAGCCATCGTTCGTAAGAGTGAGAAGGCGAAGTGAGAGAGAGAGATAAGGGTGTGCTACTTTTTGACTGGAAGCAGAATTTTTTTTTTAATGTTTAGATGTATAAGTTTGTATACTATGTAGGTGTGTGTACGCGCTTGTGTGTGTGTGTGCGTGCGTATGTGTGTATACATGAGGGTGAGTGCATGTGAAGTTAGATAGAGTAAGGCAAAGACTTATGTTTCACCACATCAAATACGGTTACACTTTTCGTCAAACATAGACGAAAACCCAGCTGATAAACACCCGAACCCTTTGAGAGAGTGACAAAGAAAATCTGTTTTTGTACATATAAAAAGAATAAACTAAAGAAAATAACACGCAAACAACACAAGCTTGGATATCTTGAGGGGGAAAATGTAAGGTTTTGCGAAGTGTGAGCTATTTACGGCTTCTGTCGAGTGGCAGTAGGTTATAAACTGTTTCCAAACAAAGAAGCACTGTTCGATAAGGGACCAGATAAAATGCTAAACTGGTCTTTTAATGGATAAAACACGTTGAGCCCTTTCACCTCAGTAACCAGCCAAATAAGTTACTTTTCCCCATCACCTTTGATTTTTCAGTTTACCTCTACCACCATCACCATCACCATCAACAATATCATCACCACCGAAATAACCCTTAGCAGACTTAGTTGTATACGTACTGGTTTCAAGTTTTGGCACAAGGCCAGTAATGTTGGGGGAGAGAATCAGCCAACTACATCCACTTAGTGTGCAGTTAGTACTTATTTTATCGACCCGAGAGGATTAAAGGCAGAGTCGACCCCGGTGGAATTCGAACTCAAAACGTGAAGACAGACATGCTAACGATTCTCCCAGCTCACGGCCTTATTGATATCATCACTGTGGCTTAGTAAAGATGCGTCGAGCCTGAGTCAGTCCTTGATATTGCCGACCCAACAAGCTCTGCGCCTTAAACAGACTTCCACAGCAGACCCAAAAGTACCATTCTATACAAGCGTCGCCGGGGCCACCTGCATCGTCCACTTCCTTCTAGCTACGTTCATGGAACACCACCACCTTTAGACCACAATCCAGTAGAATTATTTCAACGAGTTCTGGATCTTTACTCTCCGAGTTCAAATCATATCTAGTGAACTTTGCTTTCCATTTTTTCAGGGTAAATAATTGTACTGAGAAATTATTTTCAATTACATAGAGGCATGTAAATGAATATAACTAATTAATTAGTGTCGTGATAGTGTACAACTTCCGACAGCAAGATCCACCTACATGTTATATAAGGAAAGGAGACAGTGCAATGATGGCATAGTTATTTACGATTTTGTGTTAGCTTCGTTAAATCTGCCATTTTTTGTCTTCTCAACGAAGGGTATGTAAACATAGATTTGCATAATACTGCGGAACTCCGAAGCGGGTTGATTTCTGATCTTCTACACAATAAGAACACATGACCTCAAGAAAATGAAGCGCAAAATATCGGTCACTAGATCTGTAAGTAATAAGAAAAAATGATAAAGGATTTTATCATCTTACGTTTCCAACTGCAGCTGTTACCAGAGTAATCGCTTAATCAGAATGACAAGGAAATATTGGAAAAAATTAATGGTAACTAACAGTTTGTGTGTCTTGCTGAGCAAGCAAGACAGACAATTTTTAAATGTATGTTGGTTATGAAATTAAAGTAAATCTATTTCACCAATTTAAACAATTAGACGTTAAATCCAACATGTTGATTACTTGAAAGCATTCTCCTGGTCCATGGGTGAGATTAGCAGAGTTTATTTTGTTTAAGTTTGGACATTTGAACTAGGTATTCAGAAATTGGAAAGAGCGGTTTCATGACGTGTTGGAACACACCGCACTTTTCTATTGATCGTCAGATGAATTATCAGACGATGCAGGTTCAAAGATTATTTAATGGAAACCCACCAGCAAGTAGTTCAAGGCTTCCGCACCTGTGAGTAACACCTCTCAGATATTCTACCAAAGCACTAACTTCACTATAATAATAATGATAATAATAATAATAATAATAATAATAATAATAATAATAATAATAATAATAATAATAATAATAAGTGGTACGAACATAAACCCGAAGGTATCATCGAAAATGATAACGCAAAGATCCTACGGGATTTTATGATTCAGTGCAACCATGAGATAGAGAATAGGAAGCCAGACGTACTGTTAATTGAGAAAGAAAGCAAACGATGCTGGATCATAGATATAGCAAGCCCAGCTGACAACAAGGTATGTGATAAGAAATAAAAAAAAAGTCGATAGATATGACAGGTTAGCTTGGGAGGTTAAGCAGTTGTGGTCGCTGAAAAAGGTGGTGGTAGTACCAATAATTGTCGGAGCCCGGGGAATAGAGAGTAAGAATCTTGAGAAGTACATGGAACAAATAGGGGCTGCAATAAGGGTGGAGCACCTGCAGAAAACAGCACTGCTTGGAACCGCTCGAATACTCCGGAAGGTGCTCGAAAATAAGAGGTATTAGCTTAGTTCACTGGTCGAGAACAGCTGGCACCGTAGTACATCTCCAGTGTTAGAAGCTGTGCAAAGACAATAAATAATAACAATAATGATGATGATAATAATATAAAGGCTAGTAGTAGTAGTAGTAGTAGTAGTAGTAGTAGTAGTAGTAGTAGTAGTAGTAGTAGTAGTAGATTCTTTTATTGCTCAACGGGTGATTGACGAAAGGGTCATTAGTGAATCAGGTTCTAAAGAAAATGTGGGGCTTTGTAACATCAGCTAGACAATATAGAACCATAAATATATATATTTTCCATATTCCTTAACAGCGGGACAATTATCTTGAAATGTCTTCACCGCGGAGTTCTTGAAGTCTTCAGCAGACACGGAATCAACCAAACCTTGTTCTCTACTTAAAACACCACAATTCCCGTATAACATGCTTTGTTTTCCTTTTTATACTTTCAATTCTTACAAGATTGAGACGGTTCACTGAATATTTTGACACAACAATATCCACCAGTTTAAATACTGATTGCTCACATATGTACAAAAAGCTGTACGGACTAGCGTAGGGCCTCTATATATCAATTTGACTTCCTAGAAATAATAGTCACAAATCCCATAAATCACATGTTACTACACGGTTTATAAAATCAAATAAAAC
>NC_142939.1:4114817-4127317 GCF_046866305.1 Octopus bimaculoides | reverse complement strand
TAGCGCACCATTCTTCTTCTTTTAAACTTGCAAACAATTTAAGCAAAAGTTCTGCTGAATACACGATTCAGATCTGGATGGCCAAACAATCTCCTCTGTCACAATTAATTTCTACCCAGATCAACACATGTCAACATGACAGGTCCTTCTTTCTCTTACAACTCTATTTTAAAACTTCCAGGATCAATCTGATGATGATAAATAAACAAGGCTGGTAGTAGTATGGGAGTACATCATTGACTCAGTAGCCAATGATACAGACTATCTTGGTAAGATCATCTTCAATGAAAATACGATACTCGCGGCACAGAATAATTTAAATTGTCAAGTGTTAGGCTATGAACATCCTCACGATTCATTTACTTCTCGCTTTCACTCGCCGACATCCAGGGCCAACTAAATGTCAATCAGGACCAACAACTCCGTCGTTTTCTTTTTGTTCTCATCTCCTTTGAAAAGCAATAGACCGAGATCTGATACTCGTCACATCTCTCAACTTTTAATATCGATATTCCCTGAACTCTCCTTGAACAGTCGTTAGAGCTCAGCTCTATTTGGCCCGGCCATTGATGTTTGGAGTTCAAATCCCTCCTTAGACAACTTTGCCTTTCATGTTTCCAAGTCTAACGATATAAATTACCAAACACATACTGTGAAAATTTTCTACGTATATTGATCCAATCCCTATACAATTACTATATATATTATCCATAGTTGAAGACAAGTAGGAAGTGATAGTTCCGATTCTCTGCGCGATTCATTTCATAACATCCAAAGATCTCATATACAATGATGTTAATATATGCTGAAAATAACCTGCTAAACTTAACTGTTTCGTTAGCGGAGCAATGGCAGGAAGCTCTATTTAACGGAGCCGCGTCTTTCGTCTTCCTTCCCGCCATACTTTTTTAATCAATCCCAGATGAATAAAAATAAAGTGAAGCTAAATGGGATTTGAATACAATAATTTGTTTTCTATCATTCAGGAATCGATAGAATACAGTACCAGTCAAACACTGGAATCGATTTGTATTCCTAAAGTGTTTCCTAAACGGTTTTTTTATAGTTTCTGTTATATATTTTCTAAACATGAACAGAACTGAAACAAAAGATTTAGACTAAATCTACCCTGAGACATGATGTTTTTCTAAATAGGAACAGCATTATAACAAATGTTTATCCCGAAGACAACTGTTTTATGTTTATTTAATATCTGGCTAATTTCTACATTGCCGAAATGCTTCAGATTAAATATCTCAAAAGTCTTGATTTGCAGTGACAAAATGCTATTTTACGTAATTAAATATGTCAGTTTTTGGACGTAAATTGAGTGGCGATCTCTTCTTTTGAGAGATTATCATTAGTCTGCGTGCGTAGATTTGAATGAATGAATTTTGTTAAGAAGTGAGTTACGTCAGACAATATGGCTGCCGGAATTATTTTATGAATTGTGACATTGACTAGAATACAAATGAAGCAGTTATTTTAAAAATCATCTCTATTTATCGTAACATACAGCTGCGGTTTCTTCCTGAAATACCAATTACTTTTGGCTGTCGACGAATGGGATCCATACCTCACTTCAAACTATTTCACTCTAAATACTCTTTCTTTCTCTCTGTCACCTTCTTTCTTTCTCTCTCTCTCTCTCTCTCTCTCTCTCTCTCTCTCTCTCTCTCTCTCTCTCTCTCATCCTCCTCCTCCTTCTTCTTCTTGTTCTTCTTCTTCTTTCTGTATTAATAATAATAATAATAATAATTATTATTATTATTATTATTATTATTATTATTATTATTGTTATTATTATTATTATTATTATTATTATTGTTGTTATCATTATTATTATTATTATTATTATTATTATTATTATTATTATTATTATTATTCGAACACACGAGCACACACGAGCACACACGGTCATATATATCTATTTGCATAAACACACACACGCGCATACACACACGCGCGCATACACACACACGCGCATACACACACACACCACACACACACGCGCATACACACACACACACATACACACACACACACATACACACACACACACACACACATATATATATATATATACATATTGACTGCCCTCAGTGTTCTGTTTTACACTGAAGATGACATTACACACACACATACATATACATACATATATATACATATATATATATATATATATATATATATATATATATATATATATATATATATATATACTCACACACATGTACGTGTGTGCGTGTGTGTGTATGTATGCATGTATGTATACTTCATTTCCTTCCTATAAACTTGTCATATCTTTTCATTTAACTTTGTTTAAATAAAAATATGATTTTACCATTTATTCCACTTTGCCGAGAGGCGACGGCTTACAAATATAACGAAAAGTCACTATTATTTCGTACTGCATAAACCTCACATTTGTCTTCATGTTCTTCATATAATTAGTATATTTATGCTCTACTTTTTCAATCTACTGTATAGAACGTGATAGTCTCTAAATAATCTCGACATTGTGTTTATTTTCCCAAATCTATAATGTAAAGTACGAATGTTCGTTGAAGATAAATATAATGTAAATATTTACAAACCTACATAGTTCACTTTATGAAATTAATAAGAATTGTAATGAGAACTTATATCACATCTTCTATGTTATTTTAAGATATATTCTTTGCTGTGATATCAAATTATGATAAGTTGATATGTAGACACAAAACACGCGCTCACATACAGCCAGGCACACACATGCAGGTTTTATATATATATATATGTGTATGTATGTGTGTATGTATGTATGTATGTATGTATGTATAAACATATATATGTGTATGTATATATATATATATATATATATATACATATATATATATATAAGTATGCGTGTGTATGTGTATGTATACATACATATATATAGATATGTGTGTATGTGCGTGAATATATATATATATATATATATATATATATATATATATATATATATATGCCTGTATGTATATCTAAGTATATAGAAGTATATTGTATATATATATGTGTGTGTTTGTGCGTACGTGTGTTCTATGCATATATATATGTATGCATATGTGTGTGTGTGTGTGTGTGTGTGTGTGTGTGTGTGTGTGTGTGTGTGTGCGTGCGTGTGTGTGTGTGCGTGTGTGTGTGGCAGCAGGAGAATTCGTCGTCAGATCAATTACTCTACTCCACGGCATCCGATTCAGCATTCCAAGCGGTTATTCCATTCTGTTATTCTTGTCTGCGGCTGTAATTTTTAGTTCAAATTACGAACGAGTAAAAGGCAGTTATTTCTTTACTCAAGAAGAGAAACAATTTAGAGTGGAATCGACGCTGGGAGTGGTTCTCAAAGAGTATTTCTGAGGTGGTCTTTTAATACGTAATGTAAATATATACATAACGATAGCGGTTCCGGAGATATACGAACGATAACAATCAAAATAAATTAGATATTATATTAGGCATGGCTGTGTAGTTAAGAAACTGTTTTAGCAACGACTTAGTTTCCAGTTCAGTCCTATTGCGCGGTACTTCGAGCAAGTACTTTTTAATATAGATTCGAACCGACCAGTAGCTTTTGACGAGTGGAAGTCTGTTATAACAACAACACCAATAATACTCTTTTACTCTTTTACTTGTTTCAGTCATTTGACTGCGACATTGCTGGGGCACCACCTTTAGTCGAGTAAATCGACCCCAGCACTTATTCTTTGTAAGCCTAGTACTTATTCTATCGGTCTCTTTTGCCGAACCGCTAAGTTACGGAGACGTAAACACACCACCATCGGTTGTCAAGCGATATTGCGGGGTGAAAAACACAGACACACCAACACATACACACACATACATATATATATATATATATATATATATATATATATATATATATATATATATATATATATACGACAGGCTTCTTTCAGTTTCCGTCTACCGTATTTAGTCGAGCAAATCGACCACAGGATTTATTCTTTGTAAGCTTAGTACTTATTCTATCGGGTTTCTTTTACCGAACCGCTAAGTTACGAGGACGTAAATACACCAGCATCGGTTGTCAAGCGATGTTATGGGGACAAACACAGACACACAAACATACACACACACACATATATACGACGGGCTTCTTTCAGTTTCCGTCTACCAAATCCACTGACAAGGCTTTGGTTGAACTGAGGCTATAGTAGAAGACACTCGCCCAAGGTGCCACGCAGTGGAACTGAACCCGGAACCATGTGGCTGGTAAGCAAGCTACTTACCACGCAGCCACTCCTGTGCTTATATTCCGAAATATTATACCCTATCAAACTATGAATAATTAAATTATAACAGTTATTATGGTCCACTCTACAGTGTTGTGCCATTCAAGACACATTATATTTCACAAGCACTACACAATGCCTCCGGCGAACTACAATTCTCTCTTATTAATTATACACCATTTCTGAATCTCATGTTGTCTTGTGCACTTCGCGGAACAGTTCAGGTTTAACGTGACTGAAGTAATTCACGTGCTGTCAACGGACTCTTAACTGAGAATTTATTAAATTAAACGTTTAAGATGAATTTCTTAACTTTACCTCGAGGGAAGCTTGACTCTTGCTTTGCGTCATCTTGAATTTATTTTTACAATATAAACATTTTTCTTGTGACCGATTTTTTCTTCTTATTACTGTCGAATCGAATTATTCTCTTTGTTCTAACTACAAGAAGATATTTTACAGAATTATTTGTTCGCTAATATTTATTGGCTTCTGTCTATCTAGTATCTACTACGTTACAAAACCACGAATAAATCATTTTTACGTATACGCTAACTGTTTTTAAACTACGTTGCTATTACGACGTTGGTTCATCACTCATCTGCTAGATATCTGCTAAAAATACGTAATGGGGATCAGAGACTGAGCTATGACAGGAGTCATAGTTAATAGTTTCGATCAGATTTGTGATCGATCAGGTGGTGGTGGTGGTGGTCGTCGTCGTCGTCGTCGTCGTGGTACTGCCCTGTCCTACCAAACCTAAAAGCAGGAGGAACCTGCAACAGCTTATGAAATGCAGCATTTAGCGAGGTCATGCTTGCAATGCCTTCAATCCCAGATCTGCTCAATTAGTGCAGACTAAGAACTAAACGACAACTCACCAGTCGGATAACTATTACTTCCACCACATTCCTTACAAAACCAGTACGATTGATCAAATAACTCTACAGTTCATTTTACTGTGTCTGGCGAGATTCATCCTCTTTTACTGCCTCATTAATTTCACACACTCAGCGGTCAGATTTCCATTTATTTACTTTATTTTCACGAAATGTCTCGTTGCGTCTTGCAACCGTTACAATAGTTTAATTTTCTGGGAAATAACTCTTGCAAGGTTTTGTAAGTATTGCCAAAGAGTTCTTTCCCTTGTAGGTAGTATATTCATTTCCTGATAAATTCTATATTTTTTCTATTCTAAGCACAAGGCCCGAAATTTTTGAGGAAGGGGCCAGTCGGTTAGATCGACCCAAGTACGCAGCTGGTACTTCATTTATCGACCCTGAAAGGATGAAAGGCAAAGACGACCTCGGCGGAATTTGAACTCAGAACGAATGAAACAAATATATTGTAACATTTCTACTGGGCACTCTATTCCAATTTCCTTTATATTCCTCTTGATTCCTTCTGATATTGTTCCCAAGGACCCAACAATAACTGGCACTATCTTCACCTTCTTTGTTTTCCATAGCCAGACTATTTCGTACTTAAGAGGGTTGTATTTATTCATTTTCTCGCCTTCCTTCTTAACTATGCGTGGATCAAAGAGGCAGGCAACAGCAATTATGTAGCACAAGCGGTGCATCTTGTCAACCACCAATAGGTCCGGTCTGTTATACTCTAGAACCTGATCTTCTTGGATTGGTAAATACCACAGGATTTTGCTAGTCGCCAACTCTGCCACTCTCTGAGGTTTGTGCTCATACTACTACTACTACTACTACTACTAATAATAATAATAATAATAATAATAATAATAATAATAATAATAATAATAATAATAATAATAATAATACCACCACCACCACCACCACCACCACCATCATCATCATCATCATCATCATCATCACATCATCATTAATATTATTATTATCATTATTATTATTATTTATATATCAAGAAAATCTGTGAGCTAGCAGAATCGTTAGCACGCTGGCAAAATTGCTTAGTGATATTTCGTCCGCCTTTACGTTCTGAGTTCAAATCCCGGCCAGATCGAATCTGCCTTTCATCCTTTCGGGATTGATGAAAATGACTCATCTGCTCCACCGAAATTGCAGGTCTAATTATTTTCAAGGATTTCGAGATTTCGACATAAGATATACTTCTAATATCTCTCTCTCTCTCTCTCTCTCTCTCTCTCTCCCTCTCTCTCTCTTTCTCTCTTTCTCCCTCTCTCTCTCTCTCTCTCTCTCTCTCTCTCTCTCTCTCTCTCTCTCTATCTCTCGGCGCAGAAATGGCTTCGTGGAAAGAAGCTTGCTTCCCAACCAAATGGTTCTTGGTTCAGTCCCTTTGCCTGGCACCTTGGGCAACAGTCTTCTACTATAGCCTAGAGCCGACCATAAAATTATGAATGGATTTCGAAGGCGGAAACTGAAAGAAACCTGTATGCATCTGTGTGTGTGTGTGGGGGGGTCTGTCTGTCTGTCTGTTTCTCCTTGTGTCTGTGTTTGGCCCCCGCCCACCACTTGACAGCCGGTGTCGGTGTGATTACGTTCTCATAGCTTAGCGACAAAAGAGTACGATAGAATAAGTACCAGGCTTTAAAGAATAGAAGGTCGATTTGTTGGACTAAAAACACTAAAAGGCGATGTTCTAGCATGGCCGGAGTGAAACGACTGAAAGAGAAAAGATAAACGATATATAGCCACCTATCCATACAAGTACTATTAAAGACAAGAAAAAATAAATACATAATAATAATGAGAAAGATAATATACAAGGGAGGTAACTAAATCAATGAGTTATTTCCCTTGAAAATACAGAAATTCACTTCTATTTAGCATTCCACTTGCATAATTAAAATATATTATTTAATATTCAAATATATTCAAAGCGATTTTTACAGCAATTTCTTTTTTATTATATCATAGAATTTTTTCTCATTAAAACTTTTTTTCCTGCACTTTCATATTGGCAAATCACGCTTTGTATCTTACCGGAATCTATGCAAACATTTATGCACGTACATATGTGTTGTCTTTATGCATGTATATGCACAAATATACACATATATATATATATGTGTGTGTGTGTGTGTGTGTGTGTGTGTGTGTGTGTGTGTGTGTGTGTGTGTGTGTGTGTAATTAAGTATATGTGTGTTTCTGTGTGTATATTCATGGTAGCCAAAAGTTCACCCAACAGTAAATCAAAATTCCATAAATACTATCTCTAATTCTGTATTGACTCGATTGGCAAATTGTGTCGCTCAAGAAAGACTTCAGTTTGAACAATTTTCTTGATGTCTCATATTTAGATGCTTTTATTAAATTCATTCAGTTGTTAAACATAAATAAATCTTGGAATTCAATGGGTTTGATTTACTGTCAGATGACTCTTGGCCAACCTTGTATATAGATGACAGAGATATATGTTGTATATAATTCACAGAGATATATGTAGCTGTTGGAGAGGATCTCATTTCTTTTCACAGACGATTTCGTTTCGCTAAATCGATTTCGACACATATTAGATTCTCAGCAGAGGCGTCTACTTCAAGTTGACAAATCCCAGAGAAGCAAACAGCCAATCGATTTATATACTGAACAATGACAGTAATGACAAAAACCTGGGGCTACTATTTTGCATACTGCATTTTATTTAAAATATACGTTGAATATGTTGAGCCTGTCAACGGTGATCTCAAACCACGTAGTATCAAGCTATGAAATAATGCATACAACCTGTATAGTATACATATATATATATATATATATATATATATATATATATATATATATATATATATATATATGTATAAAGAGAGAGAGAGAGAGAGAGAGAGAGAGAGAGAAAGAGAGGCAGAGATATAGTATAAATTATATATATATATATATGCATAGCATATATATACATAATATATATATATATATATATATATATATATATATATATATATATATATATATATATATATATATATATATATAGGTAAATGATAGGATTACTTCAATATTTCAGGGGTAATCTGAAGTATCCAAGCAACCAGGGGATGTTTAAATCCGGAGGACGCTGTGACCTCTGTGTAACTGAACGCCTCAAAATCCTAACGGCTAGTAATGACCTTTTAAACATAAGATATGAATGTAGCCTCATTTGTCTTCATGCTAATAAATACTCATTATCTAAGTATAATTAAATATGTAATACATTCCACTTCCTAAGTATAATTAAATATGTAAAAAAGAATTTTCCTTTTCTAAGTATAATTAATTATAATTAAATAGTAAAAAGATCAGAGTTAGCCCCCTTTTCACCTAAATTTAGGGTTACTCCCCTTTACTAACACCGCCGGTGCTAAAAATAAACGACGTGCACTTCAATTCTAAAAACAACACGTGGGAAATGCATCTGATTAAAATCGGAACTATGAGCTTAAATAGTACCCATCCTACATCCCGGTCCAGGAAGACTAACACAACTTCAACTAAAATGTAAGACTATCTTTACCTAACCATATTCTTATACCACCATATGCATTAATATATCCACTAATTGTTCCTCCTACATCTCTCATACCATGAACTCTAACATACTCCTCAACATTCTGATGATATCTGCCAAACCATTTGGCAAATATATGTGTGTGTGTGTGTGTGTGTGTGTGTGTGTGTGTGTGTGTGTGTGTGTGTGTGTGTGTTGGCTATTTCTCTAGTCTCGTATATCGAGCATGTAACAAGAATATACTATCTTGATAAAACAGTTGCTCCGCAAAGCAAATTAAATAAATCTGGGATTTTGCGGAGGGTCAAAATAAGTAAGGCAAGCAAGACAGTGAAAACAAACAGGAAGAGCTGCTAAGCCTAAACGAGGTTGTGGTGGCGAACGTGTAAATCAAGCTAGGACAGAAGACAAAGAAGAACACGTTTTCCTTGTTCCAGCTACAATGGAGAGAAAGAAAAAAAAATGGCCGAGGGTCAGGTGGGAGCCACGTGAGATAGGGAGGAGGAGTGAGAAAGAGATAGTGAGAGAGTCATAGAATAGAATAATGGGAGAAGAGGTTGTAAAAGAATAATATAGAAAAAGAGAGAAAAACGGAAGAGTAAAAAGATCGTATGTAATTTGCGTCAGAATTATTACGATACATGCAGATATATATATGTATATATATATTTGTATATGTATATATATATATATATATATATGCATGCATGTGTGTATGTGTGTATGTATGTATGTATGTATGTATGTATGTATGTATGTATGCACATAGTTCATATAACGGGCTACTATAGCTGTTTGACAATAGATTGAAAATAATCTATAATTAGCTTTCGAATCGTATTGGATGTAGCGTTCAACGCTAGGTTAGAGTTAATTCTATTCAGAGCTGAAAACTATAACATATCTAAAATAAATGGCAGTCAGTAAAAAACTTGACGCCTACTTAAGAAATTAGCAGCGAGTATCTTGTCAGTCTTAGTAACAATATTCTTTGAGAATTACCGGGAAACTTTAGAAATGCAAAAAAAAAAAAAACACCGTCTGGTGTGCCAGCGCTGAGAAGGGGAAATAACTCAGAAGCGTCTTGATAACGCCAAGTAAATAGATATCCAAGGGAAGTAATTTCCTGATTAATTTAAAGAATATATCGAGAGTAGTCTCCCTTAGAAAGTAAATAGGCCGTGTCGGGTGAATTTATTTGTGAAAATGTCATATAGGGAATAATATAATATAGAATAGTATGGTATAGTATACTATGTTATATTATACTATACTATTATATAACATTATATGATATTGATATTTTATAATGTAACAGAAAAGTAATATAGTAATAATAATATGTAACGAACTGAAGTGAAATCTAACTTAATTCAGCGTAATTTATTATAATGTAAAATATGATATAATATCATATAATACATTTTAGTATAGGTATTATAATATGATATAATATGAAATTATATGACGTAATACGTTATGGGAAATAATATAATGTATAAGGTATAATGTAACATTATACAAGAGATATGTATGTACGTAATTTTTACTTTCTGTTTTTGCTCTGTATTTTCTTTCCTCCTTGTAAATATATGTACCGAGCCTAATTGTTTTTATCTGGAAAACTACCTGTATGTATGTATGTATGTATGTATGTATGTATGTATGTATGTATGTATGTTTGTATGTTTGTATGTTTGTATGTATATATATATATATATATATATATATATATATATATATATATATATATATATATACGTATGTAAGTATGTATGTACGTATGTGTGTATGCACCGCTGAATCAGATAAACACAGGCTACCAAATCACCGATGAATCAGACATAGAAAGAATTCAGATTATGTTCATATTCATCAGAAGATGGCATAGAGAGATCGTTATGAATGCCAAGTCTTTCCTAAGTAAAGAACATACTGTGCAACAGTAGTGGTTTTAAAATAACAGCTGTATGGACTCAAGGATAATCGGGAAGGGGCCACGGAAGCTGAAAGACCCAGCAATCAGCCAAATGTACAGCAAGACTGACACATATGACAAGAAGGAGGACATAGAGACTTAGAAAGCAATTGAAGGTTCCTGCGTGACAACATCCTGAGGAGAACAAACCAAATGCAGGACTAGTGTAAGGTCGTAGCCAAACTGAATGTGAAGCGGTGAAGGATTAAAACAGTAAATAGACCCCCAAATGTTAAGAAGCAGGCTTGGAAAGTATGGAGGGCGCAAAGGGAATGCAATTTGAAGTAACTAGTAGAAAAAATAAGTGTCACGTGTGCTTAGTAAAGTGAGAAGCTGAAAGTAAGGATTATAGCAATGTTGTGTAAGGTGAGGAGACAAAACGAGAAGTATATCGCATTAAGTGTGGATGAGAAAATGGAGACGTTATTTGAGACAAGTGTGCACGAAATGATATCGGCTTACTGGCAGCGAAAAGAAGAAGATATTATGAAGGGTTGTTGAATGAGAAGAATGAATGGGGAGGAAAAAGGAATGCGTTCCTACTGATGTACCGATTTGAAGGGTTTAGCGAAACAAATCGACCCAAAACTTATTTTCTTTACTCTGCTACTTATTCTGTCGGTCTTCTGCCAAATCTCTAGGTCAATGGGATGCAAACAAATGAACACAGTAGTGGGGAAGAAACACACACACACACATACACATACACAAAGTTGACCTCGGCGGTATTTGAACTCAGAGACGTCCTAACGATTCTGCCGGCTCGCCACCTTAATATTACACTCAATAATGATTACAAAATTAGTAGGTACTACAAAATGTGTTCGTCGCATAAGATATTCAGAGCGATTATAATTACATTCCTAAAGGTTAAGTAATTAACAAATCATATTAAGGAAATTTACACTAGTTAATTCCTAAAGTACTTCAAATAAAATTACATTATATTACAGTTTTAGTCACATGGGAAAAGTATAATTTATCTGCTTATGCATAAGGTTTAGCAGATATTAACAGTGACCGAAAGCCATTGACCGAAACTAGTGCAAAATAATAAAAATACAGAGCAATGAATAAAAAAATACAATAAAAAACAAATTAAAAGTACTACTTATTAAATGTGTCTAGTTTTTGGATAAGTCTAGTTTTACTGTTCAATATATTGTGTATATATCGTTGGTGGTGTGTTTAGTGTAGGATGTAATACCACAAGGTAGTGAGCTGGAAGAATCGGTAGCACGCCAGAAAAATGCTTAACGGCATTTTTTTCCGGCTTTACGTTCATAGTTCTAATTCTGCAGAGTTCGACTTTGCCTTACATCCTTTCGGCGTTGATAGAATAAGTACCAGTTGCGCAATCGGGTCGATGTAATTGATTTACGCCCTTCCCCGAAATTGCTGGACTTGTGCCAAAATTTGAAGCCAATGTGTAACACCACAGATTCACCATCGCCATAGAAATATTATTAACCATCCAAGAATCGGCTGAATATTAAATAAAGAAAATAATTTCGGATTAAAGATTGTTTGCCAATATAACATGGCAGTCCTGGTTTAGGACGAATGTTGCTGTAATTTAGCCCCATGAGACATCGTTTCCAGCTGGCTATACGACACGATCTGTGTCCTTATATTTTCGAACAAGGGAATCTAGCACCCCCACTCAGCTCAAAACAATATCTGTGTATCGCTATTTCCGGGTTGTTTCCCTTCATCAGCACAGAATAATTGTTCGCTGCCAAATTCCCGTTCCTGCCAAAATCTTGTTGTGAGATTTACAAATAGTAATTTTCTAAAGAAAAAAA
>NC_142939.1:4094817-4112317 GCF_046866305.1 Octopus bimaculoides | reverse complement strand
ACTTTGGTGGTCATTCCTCATAATTTGTATGTAATATAATTTTTAATCTTCGGATTTTTTAAATATGCTAAGCCACTGGATTTAATTGATTAATATCAATTTCTACCCTCGTGTGTGTGTATATGTATATATTATATATATACATATATATGTACTATACACATATATACCTAATGCATATATATATATATATATATATATATATATATATATATATATATATATATATATATATATATATATATATATATATATATATATATATATATATATATGTATATATATAATAACGATACATGTTCCACATGTATCTAGATCATTTAAATACAAAGTTGGATTTATTTAAGTGTTGTATTTAAGCCGAACCTGGCATGTTAATCTGAGATTATCTCTGTTTAACACTGAGCAGAGCTGTTCTTACATGAATATGGAAATCGGATTTTCGAATTGGGTGGACGAGTCTTTTGCTGACATTGCATCGAATCGAGGCATTAAGCACATAAAAATATCATAAATACGAATAAGTTTCTCTGTTTATAAAATATTGCTTGCATATTTATGTGTACGTGCAAGATTACATACATTGTTTGTCTGTCTGTCTATATGTTTGTATGTATGTATGTAATTCATTTGTTTTAATCTGTGGCTTATGAATGTGTGTCAGTGTCAGTATCACAAAATAAGAACATAAGCTAAGACTACAAGACTGGTTCAATTCCATATTAGGTAGTTTTGGCACGCAATGGGAAGAGATGAAGTCTCCAATCAATTATACAATTTGTTGTACATGTCCTTAAACGCTATTTTAAAAATCATGAATGTATTTCTTTCTGTCTTCATGCATTTGCAGTAAAATTTGTGAGGAACTTTCTAAGCAAGTACCTCCAGTTAAAAAAAGTACGTTTAACAGTTAAGTGCAAAGAAAACTTCTCTGTAAGAAGATTAAAAAAAGAAAAGAAACTGAATATTACTTTGGGTTTTCTTTGTGATGTAGGGAATGAAAAAAATATAAACCTAGATTTACATGAAAAACCACATTTTATTCAGATGTGATACCATAGCAAAATGGTTAATTTTGCGCGAATAATGAGCGTTTACTTGGGGCTAGACATGATTTCAGCTCTTAATTTGTACAAAGTAGGACGGTCTTGTACTGAGATGTAATAGATGCTGTTTATGATCCAAGCTTTGTAAGTGAAACAGAGTAAACGGAAAGTAAACGCCCGTCCCCCGCACACACACATACACACATACACACACACACACATGCATGTATATGTACAAATGCCATTTTTTTGTAACTTCAGAACGAGCCATTCCTTATGAGCGAAATTAAGCAGACAGAAACTGTATAGAAGTCCGGAAAATGGATTCTACCTGAAATTCAAATATTACAGCCCAGTCACACGTTGCGCCTTGCTGATTCTTTCTGAGCCTTACAAATTATATTCTATACAGACCAGTAACTACATCCGTATTTTCCCTAAACTCTATCTGAACTAATGAATGCGTCAGTAAACTGTATCAAAGACAAAATCACGTTGACAAGGATCAGCAACCCCCAGTTTCCTTTGCTCTCCATCATCGTATTCGCTTCAAATCATTTGTCTTTCTCACTGTCCTGCACGTCACAGGAGAAAAAAAAAAAACTTCTCCCTTTTATGACGACAAAATGCTCATAACACACTTGCATCATTGGCGCAAGGAATTTCTTCGAGTGAAGGAAATACCAAGAGTCAATGAGTCGAGTGTGTTATGAGCAGATTGTCGTAAAAGGTAATTGTTCTCCTGTTATGAATACAACAGCGGTCAGCATATTTGCGTTCGAAAAATAAGAATAATATGAAAAATCATTGTTTTAGATTTCGGTGTGCACAGTTCAAATGACGATTTGCCACTTGTCATTGTGTCATCAGCAAGCGGACAAGCAAGTCTGTGGTATTGAGCAGAATATTTGCTATAGCGATATTTCTGCTTCAGTAACTCAGCGTTGAAACATTAATGCCCAGGTCACAAAAGCAAAGTTTGAAAGGAATAGCAATCATTTTTCTTGATTTCTAGATAGAAGTAAATAGAAAATAATACTTACTGACTAAAGATAAAATAAAATAAAAAATTTGTTCGACAATGTTGCCAAGACATACTCGATTGCAAGTGACAGCCGAGATATAATTAGAAACATTCAGACAATCTATAAAACGGAAGTAGTTTCTGGTCTTCATGAGAAGACCTAGACTTTATATCGCAATTTTCTTCTTACCTTATAGACCAGAGATCAGTAATAGGAGTTCTCTGTGAGTATCGGACTGTTTTTCTAAAGATATAACGCGTTTGTGGTTCATTGACCGGTTCATGGTTACAACATATCCTCTGTGCCAGGATTTTTTTTTTTTTTTTTTTTGCATGTATAACAGTGCCTTGATGGAAATGGTGCTGCGGATACAGTGGGGACATATTTGTCGTAAAATATTACATAATATACATCTGGACCTTGGGTACATGAAAGAATCCTGTTATAGACATACGAGAAATGGTTTTTTTTTCTGTTACATATACGAAAACACGATGCCATTAGTATATGCCTACACTTTTCGAAAACTCGTTGTAACATTGATTTCAACATTTTGGCACGAAGCCAGCATTTCCGGAGAAAGGGAAGAGTTGATTATATCAACCCCCAGCACTCAAGTGGCACCTATTTTATCAAGTCCAAAAGGACGAAGGCAAAGTCGAATTCGGCGAAATTTGATCTCAGAACATAAACACGAATGAAATGCTGTTAAGCATTTTGCCGAGCGCGCCAAAGATTCTACCTGCTCACCGTCTTAAAAACTGTAAAAAAATAGTCGTAATATTAGTGGAGATTATGCAATAAGAATTCAACTAAAGGCTTAACTGTTAAAATGAATGCAGAAATAAATATGCTGATGAAGCTGGAATTAATGTAGTATCGTCACAATGAACAGTTAGGTTAGGCTGACATTGATACCACATCGATCCGTTAGCTTTTTTCTTACTTTTCGATTAACAGTAAAAATTCCATACTCACTACATACACACTATATATACAGACATACATACACACACAGTCACACACACATTCACACACATATATATATACATATATAGGCTTGCATGTATAATATATATACACACATGCATATATATACATGCATATATATACATATATAAACATGCATATATATACATGAATGTGCGTGCGTGTGTATGAGTATGTCCATATATGTGTGTACATAATGATATGCACACACATGTATGTGAATGCATATATGGATGATTACATAATTACATTTCTGCTGTGAAAAAAATGACGCCATATATCGTTAGTTGTAATAATAACGCAATCATTGGAGAATTTTTTTTTAAAAAGAAACTTGAAGATTAATGTGCTAAAGAGATTGAGCAACAAGTACAATGATTATTATTATCATTATTGTTGTTGTTGTTGTTGTTGTTGTTGTTTACTTCTTGATTTGTTTGCCAATAATATTATCCATTCATTCCTTCGATGACAAGGAAATAGTTAATGCTTAATTTTATCGCCTGGAAGAAACAAGTCTTGAGAAAAAAAAGAAAAGTTTCGCTGGGAGTGGGGGTTCATCTCATTCATTGACGTAACAATTGCAGATACAAGAGGAAGATATATCGGAGTCATTTAACAACTATTGCAGTATATTTTCTAACAGGACGACAGCTGAATTTGTCATATTAATAGGAGTGAAGAAAAAAGAACAAATAGAAAACTCACATAGAATGTTGAAATGGTCAATTCATGAGACAAAAATGAACTTCAAGAAGTGAGGGAAACGTACAATGACCTTAGAATTTTTATATTGGTGCCAAATGAGTGCAGAAGAAAGTATGACTTCAAACATTAGTAAAGCAACATCTGATGTTGTCCTAGATGCTAGAAGTAGCAGCCACGTCTTTATAGAATCGAATGATGTCTTCAAAATATGAGGATGATCCCAGTTGAAATGTCTTTTAAGGAAAACAGTCGAATGATCACGCTAATGCGTATTTTATGCGGTTCTAACAAAGTTTGCCGTAAACATTTTCGCCGCAGGAAAATTCGCCTCAGGATATCTGGCCGTAGGAAAGATCACCTCGGGATATTTGGCCGTAGGAAAGTTCGCCTCGGGATATTTGGCCGTAGGAAAATTTGGTTCGAGATATTTGGTCGTAGATAAGTTCGCCTCGGGATATTTGGCCGTAGATAATTTCGCCTGAGATATTTGGCCGTAGGAAAGTTCGCATCGAAATATTTAGCCGTAGGAAAGTTCGTCTCGGGATATTTGGCCGTAATAAAGTTCGCCTCGGGATATTTGGCCGTAAGAAAGTTCGCTTCGTAAGAAAGTTCGCTTACGGCCATATCACGCTGAGAGCACCGGTTCTCGTCCGATCACCGAAGTTAAGCAACGTCGAGCCTAGTGAGTACTTAGATGGGTGACCGCTTGGGAAACCTAGGTGCTGTAAGCATTAAAAAAATAATAAAAAATAAAAAAATAAAAATAAGGCGGTGAGCTGGCAGAAACGTTAGCACGCCAGACGAAATGCTTAGCGGTATTTCGTCTGCTGCTACGTTTTGAGTTCAAATTCCGCCAAGGTCGACTTTGCCTTTCATCCTTTCGGGGTCGATTAAATAAGTACCAGTTACGCACTGGGGTCGATATAATTGACTTAATTTGTTGTCTGTCTTTGTTTGTCCCCTCTGTGTGTAGCCCCTTGTGGGCAGTGAAGAAATAAGAAAGTTCGCTTCGTAAGAAAGTTCGTCTGGCCTGCTGACTATTCTAATACTATATTAAAAATAATGTTGTTGTTTTTTTTTTTCCAACCACCGACGGGTCATACATTTTTCTGGAAAATTATAGTGGGGCTTGGAGGAAATATAGGTTGGGAAAATCTGCTTTAGAGCAATCTTTTAATTTTCACTAAATTCCTGAAGCTAACACGAAGATTATTTAGCAAGTGTCATTCCTTAGGATTGCACAAGTATTGCAAGGAAAGGAATGGTGATTGGACACCCACCGGATCACCAAATAACACAGGCTTGACCTCGTCCTTAGAGAGTTCACTGCGACGTTTCTCTATATCTACTAAATCCAGTATATATATATATATATATATATATATATATATATATATATATATATATATATATATATATATATATATATATACATATACTTATACATATACATATATATATATATATATATATATATATATATATATATATATATATATACATATACTTATACATATATATATATATATATATATATATATATATATATATATATATATATATATATATATATATATATATATATTGATACAATTCTCTACACTCGTTTATCGCGGTTGTTTGATTCAAAAAGGGGAAAAAAGGAAAAGAAAAGAACAAGAGACATCACGATATATGAACCAGAGATAAAAGAATAATAGAAAGTATGAGGGAAATAAGTTTTGTTCCGA
Organism: Octopus bimaculoides; assembly: GCF_046866305.1. NCBI lineage: Eukaryota > Metazoa > Mollusca > Cephalopoda > Octopoda > Octopodidae > Octopus > Octopus bimaculoides. Next base: position 4,106,818 of record NC_142939.1, on the reverse strand, counting down.
GACCCCAAGTTGTGCTGAGAATTATGGATAGTCGCTGGGGCGCACTTTGCGATCGAAGCTGAATTTTTGACTAATCGCCGACCCATTGATTTGATTCGGGTTCAGTCTCATTGCGTCCACATTAAGTACAGGACATCACCAACGAGCGAAAACCACGTAAACACACGAGAGATAAGTACAGGACAAAATACCAAAAAAAAAAAAAACACAGAATACGAAAAGGACATCAACAAGTGAAAATACGTAAAAATATAACGAGAGACGCGCATGCGCACACACATAAATATATGGATATATACATATATATAGGGAGAGAGTGAGTAGTGATACATACATACAAACATACATACATACATACATATATACATACATACATACATTACATACATACATACATACATACATACATACATACATACATGCATACATACGTGCGTACATACACACGTGTGTGTACTCGTGCGTGCGTGTTTTGTGCGCATACGCCTGATTGATTAATTATCAGCATGTGGTCTTTGAAGCATATCATTGAGGTAGGAATGACTTTCGCATTTTCCATAACCTAGATCTCCGGGATATAAAATAAAGAACGTTTCTCAATTGTTGATGGATAATTCATATTTTGAAAATTAAAAGTATTAATTATTAACACCGAAATTCTGAATAAATATCAACATTATTATTTGTATATATGTATATTTATTTGAGAATTTAAGCCACACAAATCTAAAGGTCATGAATGACGTAAGGAGAAGAGTTTCCAATCCAGACCCCGATAGGGTCGTTTACAACATTAGCGCGCCTTAAATTTTAGATATTTCTATCTTACGTCGTCCGAGTTTAGATTTATGAAGGATGAGCAAAGGGACGCTGGCACAATCCTAGTTTCCCTAAAATTTGTGAAATGATTATAGGGAACAATCATAATGCGGATCGTGCGATTCATTTTCATCAGAAGTTTAACGTTTCATCACTTACTTGCTCCAATCATTGGACAGCAGCCATGCTGGGGTATCACCTTAAAGGTATTTAGTCAAACAAATCGACTCTAGTATCTATTATTTTTAATGTCTGGGACTTATTCTATCAGTATCTTTTGCCGAACTACTAAGTTATGGGGGCTGTAAACAAACTAACAGCACTGATGGGGGACAGATATACACATAGATACACACGCACGCACTCACACACACACATATACACATACATATACATATATTACGTGATTACATGACCGACCAGGCTATAAAATTTTGTCACACATCGCTGGTCACAATGCGCTTTTGCATTGTTTTAGACTTCAAATGACGCCACCCCGCTCACTAAGCGACCAGGCCAACATTTCCCCTTGTGGAAAGAGAGAGCAACGTGAAATAAAGTGTTTTGTGGTGACAGCGCTGAGCTGTGATGAGTATAAATACAAACTTGTTAACATTTCAAATATGATATTCTTGTCATTGTTCAATGATTAGTTGCGCTGTTTAGCAACTGGAATAGTAAATTGAATACGAGGCGAGTAGTGCAACCAATCATTAAGCGATGATGGCAATATCATAAGAGGGATGTGTGTCTCGTGTCAGTCCGCAAGTTCGCAGCGCCTTCGTTTCCGTACTGTATGGCTAAAGAGGAGATAACCACTCTGAAATGCATGGATCTGTGAGCTGTCTACAGCGAGAAATACCACGATCAGCATACCACGATCCACTGAGTTGAGTTAAGAATAGGACTTTCCTGTTATTTGGAGTTATGTGTTAGGCTTGGCGCATTGTGGTACTTGTGGAACATAAACGCGAACTTTTACATATCCCCACAAGAAAAAAATCACACACGGTCAGGTCTGGGGATCATGCAGGCCAAGCACAAAGAGCAAGGGAGGAATTTCTCTTATCGCATCGATGTTGTCCGTGCTGCAGGTGGTGGCCACATTGAACAATTGTAAGACAGGAAATAAAAGTAGATTGTGAGTAAATACTTGGGACTCAGCTGGAGTTTTCTATTGCTTTTCCTTGCTAAAATATTACATAATGAAATCGGTTCATTCGTTTTGAAGAACTCTGTATAGGACTTTTCAAACAGCAGCAGTTTTCCTTTTATTATATCATTTAGCGAAGGTAAAATTTTACTCACACAGACAGTATTTCATGAATTATTGAAAAGCTAATTCCTGCATAGATTACTTTCCGTACAAATTCTTTGTTGCAATCTGATATTTCGTCTTTGTTTTCATGACTACAAAGCATTTAAATGTTTCTTCAGATCGAATGAAGTAAAGATTAAGACATGAAGTGTTAATAACCCGTTAATCTAACCACAAACCATTACAAGACTTTTCAGCGCGCCACTAATGAGGGATTTTCATTTTAATCTTTGTTTTTTCTTTCTTCATTTGTAATTTATGGATACAAAAGGGGTTGTTTTCAATTCCAGTCCAAAGAAAGAAATATTTTCATATTTCGCATATTTGATGACCGGCTAAATAGTAGACTTAAGATTGAACGGTTTATCATCATAATCATTATCACCACCACCACCACAATCATCATCATCAACACGATTATTGTTACCATTATTGTTGTTGTTGCTGTTGTTGCTATCATTATTGTCTATGTTATTGTTGTTATGTTTGTTGTTGTAGTTGTTATTGTTGTTAAGGCGAGCTGTATGAATCGTTAGCACGCTTCGTAGCATTTCATCTGTTTTTATTTTCTGGCTTCAAATTCTGCCGGAGTCCATTTTGCCCTTCATCCTTTTGAGTTCGATTTAGCGCACTTCACAAAAAATTTCAGGCCTTCTGGGATCGATGTAATCTACTTTCACACCATCACCCCACTCGCGCAAATTACTGATCTTGTGCCAAACATTTAAAATCATTATTATTATTTGTCTTAAAATTATTCCTCTCACAGTCATTGTCTGCTCTTTTGCGGCCCGGTAACCGTAACGTTGTTAGAAATGGTATACTGTCGTGTTCGAGGCTAATTACAGTAAAAACGCCGATGGTAGAATAAGAATTACATTCCTTAGCTAGAGAGGATGCGAAATGTTTATTCTCTTATCGACTTAATTACAATTACACTTGTCGCCATCTTGAAGCAGGGCCTATAATCCAAAATATTCTAGTCATTTTAAATGATCTTGTCTAGCTACTATTATATCCATTGTGAAGAAAATCTTTTGTTGTTCTTGCAGTTGTCGCTACCGTTTCTTTACAGGTGTCCATTTTAGCTTTAGTTTTTCCGTTTTATCGAACAAGATAAAGCTGAAATGGATCTAGAGTTAATAACCTGCCAATCATTGAGCGACATTTGTATTCATATTATGAACTTCGCCAACCTACTTTCCTTTAACATACTGTTATTGATTCTTTTTAGGGGAATCAACTAAATCTATATAATATAGCCATACAGAAGCGGTTTTGTATATTCGGGCTACAAATGCTCCAAGAAACAGTACAATCGTTATAATGTTCCACCTCTCCTTGTTTGAAAACGATAGCAGATTTCAAGTCTGTAATAAAGAAAGAGGGTCATACATTGTGTGAGAAAATGATATCTGCAACAACAATGACAATAATAATACACTATCAGTTTGTTGATGATGATGATGATGATGATGATGATGATGATGATGATGATGACGACGACGACGACGACGACGACGACGACGACGACGATGACGACGATGACGGTGACGACGATGATGGTGATGAAATTATAGGGTTCCTTCGATAACAGTCGATTCCATCCCACAACTACTACTTTATTTTATTGGCCCCGAAATAATGAAAGGCAATGCTGACCTCGGTTTGATTTGAACTCTGAACATTAAGAACTGGATGTCATGCTGCAAATATATTGTCCGACGTTCTAACAATTTTATTAATCCACAACACTCTAATAATTTCTGGTTTAGGTACAAGGCCAGCAGCTTGTAAGTGTGTGGTTAGTCGATTAAATCGACCTTAGTACATAACTGGTACTGTATTTTCCGACATACAAGTCGAATTTTCAAGATAGAATAGATAGGTCGACTTATACACCAAGACGACTTTGCTGGGAGGAAAATTCTTTGTGCAATGCAGCAGATTTTGGAAAGATAGCGACGACGTTTCAATGCTAACGCTTACAATGTTTATACTACATGCAATGTCGATTTGTATGCTGGAAATACGGTATTTGATTTTACCCGGAAGGATTAAAGGCAAAGTTGGGATTTGAGTGAAATCACGCGCCTTTCAAAGCTCAACAGCAAAAAAAAAAAAAAAAAAACCAAAGGGTTATTTAACTGCGTGAATAAGAACAAACCAACAACAACAAAACATTGATGCATGAAGAGACATTGCAATGCAGTGAATATTAAAACGGAAATAACAGCCTCGAAAACTGATTGGTGAATATGAGGGATTAGTTTTCAAAAACACCGCTGCTGACATCAATTATATTTTCAAATACACCACGGGGTTTCAGATGAGAATTTTGATTAATTCTTCGAAATTTTATTAACTGAAGAAATTCTGAAGGACATTGACAATGGCATTATCCGCTTTATCCAATGAATAGTTTTTGTCTCAATTTCAGTGTCAATTTATCACATGCTGTCTTTTTACTTCACATAAACTCAAGATTATCACAGTGTTATACCAAAGATATGGAGAAAAACTAATGACCAGCTGGCACAATCGTTAGCACGCTGGACGAAATGCTTAGCGGTATTTCGCCCGTCACTACGTTCTGAGTTCAAATTCTGCTGAGGTCGAATTTGCCTTTCATCTTTTCGGGGACGAGGTTCCAGTTATGTACTGGGGTCGATGTAATCTACTTGGGCTCTCCCCATAATTTCCGGTTTTGTACCTTTAGTAGAAAGAATTTTACACGATATAGGAAATACACTATTTTAGATATTAGGGGCAGGCGTCGCTGTGTGGTAAGAAGCTTGCTTCCTAACTACATGGTTCCGGGTTCAGTCCTACAGCGTGATACCTGGGGCAAGTGTCTTCTACTATAGCTTCAGACCTACCAAAGCCTTGTGAATTGATTTGGAAACTGAAAGAAGCCTGTCGTATATGTATGTGTATGTGTGTCTGTGTTTATGTCTGTGTGTCGCCCACACAACCGCTTGACAACAGGTGTCGGTGTGTTTATGTCCCCGTAACTTAGCGATTCTACAAAAAGAGCGATAGATTAAGTACTAGGCTAAAAAAAGTAAGTCCTAGGGCCGACTTCTTTGACTACAAAGCCCTTCAAAGCGGTGCCCCAGCATGGTCGCAGTCAGTAAGACTGAAACAAATTAAAGACAAAAAGATAATCCTAAAATATTTAGAATAAAAAAATAAAAAACGCGAAAATTATTCGAAAAAAGAAAATGAAATTGCGTAAGGTGACAGTATATGAAGCCACAGAACGAAGCAAATGTCCCAGGGAGAAATACGAGGGTGAGTCAAAAAGCAATGCCATTTTCTTTATTTCATGTGAAGTTTTTGATAAAAAATAACTGGAAAATGTCCCAGTTATAAAGGATTACATCATTTACGTTCTGAAATATTTTGATTCTTACTTTTCAGGTTTTTAGAGGGGTAAGGAAAATTCAAAATGGCTACCCCCCTTAGAGTTACATCAAAAACAAAGAGCAGTGATTGAATTTCTTGTTGCTGAGGGGGAAACCCCTGTGAACATTCACCGACGATTAAAAAATGTCTTTGAGGACAATACTTTAGATTATAGCAATGTATGCAGGTGGGTCCGTCGTCTGAAAGATGAAAAGGTGTAACCGATAAACCCCATTCATTGTTCCAACTACAACGGAGCGAAAGAAAGAAAAATGGTTGATGGTCACGTAGGAGCCACGTGAGCAAAGGAGGAGGAGTGAGGGCGAGAGAGTGACAGAGTAATAGGATAGAATAGTGAGAGAAAAGAGGAGGCAAAAGAATAAGAGAGAGAAAAAGAGAGGTCCGAAGAAAAATATATATATATATGTCCTAAGAAAGTATCACAGGATCCACTAACGTAATCTGGAGAAAAAAGCAATACAGCCAGGTAGGCGACCACATAATATAAGACCATCAAAAGGTGAGGAGACATTATAAAACAACCGAATATATTTATTTGGAAAGGAAAATGGAAAAAAATACTAGAGAAATATTCAATCAAATTAATACAGAAAAAAGAAAAACGAAACTCGGAATAAAATATATACCCAGGTACAGCAGAAAAGAATATGAAAGCAGCACATCACACACTATCAGAAATGAAGGAAAACTAAACAAGTAACACAGTGCGCCAAGCCTAACACAGCTAACTCCAAATAACAGGAAAGACCTATTCTTAACACAAATGAATGAATTTAGTAGCTTCAAGAATATGATAAACAAAATTAAATTAGAATTTGAAAAAATAAAACATATATAAGGTAGACACACTAAAAACCAATAAAATATTGTACTCCATTAAACAGCCCCAATCGTAAACTTTAACCGTGCATCAGAAATAATTACAGCGCAAATAGTGAAATTAATGTGACGTCCTTAAAGCAAATAAAATATAATGTATTATGTATAACAACAAGAGCACCGGACATGGTACTCCGGGAGAAAACTAATATATATATATATACAGACACCTACATAGATATACGTATGTATGTATGTATATACACTCATATATACGTATGTATATACACACATACATTCATGCATACATACGTGCATACATACATTCATGTATATTAAGACATATATATTTGTAATCACGTGAATAAATATAAACAAGCTAACATTTGTTTTATGTTTATTTTTTATAAGCGCCGAAAGGTGTATATAGATACAAATAAGATGATAATATATTTTCGAACGCAGAGACGCCGTTAGAACAGCAGAAACATTGGGTAAATTACCCTTACAATTATTTGTATATACATACATATATACATACATGCATGCATACCTACATACACACATACATACATATATATATACATATATTTCATATATATATATGTGTATATATATATATACATACATACATATATATATATATATATATATATATATATATATATATATCAAATGGTTGAATGACGATTCGTCCCTTAATTGCATTAGTTTCCAAAGATTTCTAATGTTGATTCTTCATACATTACTTAGAATTTACTCGTGTAAAATGGCGCAGATAAGAAAAGTTATATAAATATATTAAGTATATAAGTTAAGTTATAGAACAAAGTTCGACAAATTCAATCATATTTTTCATAAATGGAGGAGATTAGATGTTTATATGGGATAAAATATTTATTCAATTCGGTAGACGATCGTTTCGCACAGAAAGACAATAAATTCATTTTAAGAATCTGAGTTGTGAAAGATTATTAATTAGTAATAAGAAAAATAAGAAATTATTAAAGAAAAAGGTGACTTTAGAATTACATGGATATTGTTTTCTTACTAATTTTTAATATGTAATTGTTCTAGGAGTCATGTGTTTTAAATAGACGGCAGAAGTTCGCCATTACCATCTACCAGAGCCGTTTGGAGCTAGGGTGTTTCGCTCATAAACACATACATCGCCCGTTCTGAGATTCGAAACCGCGATTAAGGAAATCAGAATTCATTTCACAACTACGGATTTCACGAGCGAGTTTTACTTGGTAACATATACCGCAGTTTTGCAAATTGTTTTTAAGTGATTACTTAACGCCGAACTGATATAGCCATATTCAGGGGTCCACGACAAATCCTTGACCCTGCAGAACATCTAGCGTGTAACAGCTGGAGGAGAAAGACAGCTGTGCTAGCAACCAGCTTCTACTAATTTTCATCTGAGTTGATTGGAGTGATATGGAATGAGGCGCCTTGCTTAAGGACACAATGCGCCTCCTGGTCCAGGACTTGAAGACCCTAACCACTAAGCCATGCGTTTTAGCTAAGACAAGAAATATATCATATTTCAATCAATTGTAGAATTTCTGTGGTTTCTGCAGGTAGTAAAAGACACTCCTCTTCTGGATAGGGCACGTTGTCCAGCAGTAGGAATTGAACTCAAGTCTAATGATTAACAAATTATTAATCAGTTTTTACAGCGTTTACAGCAATGATTTATAACACGCTGTATTACCTATTTACACGAAGATAGAGTGAGCTGTTGAGAGTTAAGTGTCTTAACCAAAGAATTAAAAAAAAAGAAAAAGAAGGAAAACATTGTGTCGAATCGACTTGGTCGTCAGTTCTGCAGAGAGAGAGAGAGAGAGAGAGAGAGAGAGAGAGAGAGAGAGAGAGAGAGAGAGGTAAAAAAAACAGTAAAATAATAAGACAAATTACAAAAGAGATATTAAATATTTGTGTTTATTATTCAGCTAAAAAAAAAAGAGAGAAAGGAATCGAAAACAACTATCGAAAAACAGTCGAAAACCAAAATATACATAAAAATAAAATCAATCAATACAAATATATTTATTTCCAGACATACATGTCAGGCAACAACTAGAACGACCAGCTTATTTTGGCGAACAGACGTCTGAATAAACAGACTTACTGACCATTCACAAGATTGAATAAAGCAGACGACCGATATAGATCTTGATTTCCAACTAATTTTTATTTTTACCTGATTTTCTTCTTATCTCTTATCGTTTATCTGTCTATCATTCTATCTATCTCAAATATACACAACACTTAACATTTCCCACCACGTCTTTTTTTCACTTGTTTTAGCCACTGGTCTGCGGCCATGCTGGGGCACTGCTTCGAAGTCTTTAGTTGAACAAACCGACCCTAGTATTTATTTTAAAGTCTGGTTTTTATTCTCTTTTGCAGAACCGCAAACTTACGATAAATCGATAAATTAAGTACCAGTTGCGTAATAGGGTCGATCTAATCGACTGGTTTCCTCCTCCAAAACTTCGGGCCTTCTGGCTAGAGCAGAGAAGATTATATTACCGCTTCCTCGACTCAGCCCACCCCACCTAAAAGTAATAAACTGACAATGCGGTTAAAGCTTTAGACAAAATCTCCTCCGTGATTCATACGCGTTCGGTATGATCTGAGTTCAAATGCAACAGAAGTCAATTATGCCCTTTATCTAGTGTAGATAAAATAATGGACCAATCAAATATCTGCATTGAATCACACTTTAGCATTTCAACTACGTTAGAAACTATTATTTTACGGAATCCAGACAACCAGAGATAAAGAAATTCCAACGGGATCCAAACTCAAAGGGGACCTAACCCAGAGATCCATCATTTCCCCAAATACACCAATATTATCATTCTAAATGCTAATATTTTGTGGCTGAGCACAAGAGGGGGATATATTAAATTACATCGGCATTAACATAAGCCAGGCGATATACAGGGATTACAAATGAGATATCGAATTAGCTCTATTTTATGGCTTCACTTATTTCTACACCTTTATCTACACACTTTTTGAATATGTAAGTACGTTTGGCTGTGTTTACATCTTTCCTCTCTATTCTTTCGTGTGTGTGTGTGTTTGTGTGTTTGACCGGAATAACTATATCTTTCAAAGCCTGGTACTTAGTCTATCGGCCTCTTTGACGCACCGCTAAGTTACGGGTGCGTAAACGCACCAGCACCGGTTCTCAAGCGATAAAGGACATATATATATATATATATATATATATATATATATATATATATATATATATATATATATATATATATATATACATATATATGTATATATGTATATATATATATATATATATATATATATATATATATATATATATATATATATATATATATATATATATATGTGTATAAATATATATATATATATATATATATATATATATATATATATATATATATGCACAAATACATATACATAGATAAATTTATTTATTTATGTGTTTCAGCCAAGTGGCTGCGGTCATGCTGGTGCACCACCAAATGTATATATATATATAGAAGCCATGATAGATCGTTGACCAAACACCATTCAATTTTTTTCTCCGTGTCTTTCTCCTTGTTTTCTCCGTATTCTTTCTGTTGAAGAGCGTAGCTAGAAACGTTAAAGACTTTCTGTATTCCCGAGCGTCAAACTAATACATCCTTTTGTTGTTTACACCACCTGTCCTCGTCTGTTGTTGTATTTTTTGTACATTCTCCTATATATATATATATATATATATATATATATATATATATATATATAGGGAGAATTCACACAAAACAAACAACACACGAAGACAGGTGGTGTAGAAAAATAGATGTATTTAGTATAACGCTCGGGAATTGAAAAAGTCTTTAACCTTTCGAGCCTACGCTCTTCCACAGAAAGGAACACAGAAAGAAACAAGGAGATAAAAAGAAATGTGTGTAGTGGTCAGCGATCTATCATGGCGAATAAATATATATATATGCTTGTGTGTATATATATATATATATATATATATATATATATACACAAGCATACACACACTCACATCTAAATACATAAATATATAAATATATATATATATATATATATATATATATATATATACCATTAAACCTTGGGAGAGGCATTATGCCGGTAATAAACACATTATTATGCCGGTAATAATGCCTCTCCCAAGGTTTAATTGTATTTCTTTCAACACACGTATCCACTTCAAGAATCTTGCACACGAAATACACATACGATATATATATATATATATATATATATATATATATATATATATATACTTAAATATGCACACACACATCTATATACATATACATACATATATATACATACATACATGCATACATACACACATACACATGTTCACGTCTGTCTGTTTTCAATGATAGATTCACAAATGCAATGAGACACTGGAATACTCGGCCAATAAGATCAAAAGTCAATAAACCAATGCCTTGGTAATTCTGTAGTTAATCGAACAATCGAACCACTGGAACACACAAGGTTTTAACCGACGGAAGATCTATTTCCATTTTATGTATTTGCTTATCTACCTATTTGTATAACTACCTGTCTTATATGATTGCTTGTCTGTCCATCTGCCAATTTTTTTATCAGTCTGTCCATCTCTATCTCTCTTGTCTCTAATTTATTTTGATTTATTTGGTTATGTTCTGTGCTTTTTAACTTTTTTCTTTCTCACACTGTTTTATATATTTTCCTTCCTCCTCCTCCTCCTCCTCCTCCTCCTTCTCCTCCTCCTCCCCTCCTCCTCCTAATCTCTTCCTTCTCTCCCCCGTCTGTCTGCTTATTCTCTCTCTTTTACTCAATTCCTCTCGTATTTATATTTATGATATTTTCCTGTAATCAACTATTTGTCCTGTTATCATCTCTTTGTTGCTTCCTCCTCCCCACGTCGTACTGTCTCTCTCTTTCTCCCTCCTTCTCTCTCTCTCCCTCTCTCTCTCACTCTCACACACACATACGCACACAATTTCAGCCTCCGTCTCTGACTCTATATATATATTGTCTTCAATCTTACCGCTCGTGTTTACGCTCACTCATTCATTTATTCTGTCTTTCCATCAAGCTATCTGTCTAACTATGTTATCGATCATTCTCTCTCTCTCTGTCTCGTTCTCTCTCTCTCTCTCTCTCTCTCTCTCTCTCTCTTTCTCTCTCTTTCTCTCCCTCTCTCTCGTATGTATGTATGTATATACATACATATATATATATATACATATATATATATATATATATATATATATATATATATATATATATATATATATATATATATAAATATATATATATAGGAAACTTTGTGGAAAATTAAAGTTTGTCCCTCACGTGCTTTTTCTTGTTTTTGCTAATTCAATATATACATATACATACGTGTGTGTGTGTGTGTGTAAAATGCAAACATACATAAACATAAATGCATGCACGTATGTGCATATATATATATATATATATATATATATATATATGATAATAATATTAGGAATAATAATCCCAATTTACAGGTAAAAATTCAATTTAATTTAATTTATCAAAATTAAAATTAAATTAAATTTCACAATATATAATATATAA